>NC_068985.1:55787308-55797189 GCF_001194135.2 Octopus bimaculoides | reverse complement strand
TATGTATGTATGTATATATGTATATGTGTATATGTACATATGTATGTGTATATAATATACATGTATATGTATATATGCATGTGTGTGTGTGTCTGTGTGTGACCTTAAGAAATACACTGACCTACAATTCACTTTTACGCAATTACAGTCCCCAGTTTTAGCGGCTGATGCAATGACAACTTTTAAATCTCAATGCTCATGATAAGTCTGTCCTTTCCAACCGATCAATTTTCGCACTGATAACACTATACAGCTCTTCCAAGAACTAACACACAAGAAGTATCATCACATATGTGTACAAAGAAGTCTTTCAGTGTTAATATTTTCCAGCAAAATCTTTTGTATTGTCCAAAATCTTAATTTAGATGAATTTACCGATACACAATTGTTTTAGCGTAATACCTCATACGTTTCTAATTATAATCTTTAATTATCAGCTGTGTTAATAATAATTAATATCACAATGGAAGGAGTGGGTGTAGGCTTCTGATATAAGCCTATTGTAATTAACTTTTAACCAGCAAAAATATCTTATTTTATGACAATTAATTTGTTTGACTTATATCCTATCTCGTTTTGTTACTCATCACTATTTACAACTATCCTTCACTATTTATCACAAAAATCACCACCACCATCATCCCCACTGCTGCGACCACCACCACCACCGCCGTCGTCGTCGGATCGTCATGATCACTACCACCCTCACCGCCATCTCCATCATCACCACGATTATCATCGTCGTCGTCATCATCATCATCATCATCATCAAAATTATTACTAAAGTTCTGGTCTTGTGCCAAAATTTGAAACCATTATTATTATTATTATTATTATTATTATTATTATTATTATTATTATTGACTGAGAGAGCAGTGCATACCAACAAAGTGACACTGGGGTAAAATATACGAAACCCAGTATACCCATGACGACTGCTCATCTGATAAGGGTTTCACCAGGCACATGCATCACAACCATATGTCCACGACATAGTGACCTCATATCAAGATAAACAGCGCATGACCTCGCAGGTGGGGCTCAGTTAAAATTTTCTTCAAGTCGAGTAGCCCATCCCGCACAAAAGGTCCCTGAATAAGGGTTGATTAAGGATGATGAACAAAACACTAATGTTTCCAAAGGTGAATTATCCAAACTCCAAAGAATTCCTCTCAACACATGGTTATGATGCTCCCCTACTACTTCTGCTCGTGATCAGAGATGCACATATCGTCAGCCACTAAGGGACATGCTCAACTGGTTAAGATCAAGCAACTGACCAGCAAATTTGTGGTATTGAGCAGAATATTTGCTGTAGCCCATCTTTTATACCAAGATAAAACAATGTACATGTTACTATTTCCAGTCAGTTAAGATCAGAAACCATGAGAGCCACTGCCTGGTACTGCATCAGGGCATTATTATTATTATTATTATTATTATTATTATTATTATTATTATTATTATTATGTGGTCGACTTTGCCTTTCATCCTTTCGGGGTCGATGAAATAAGTATCAGTGACACACTGAGGTCGATGTCATCGACTTATCTCTTGCCCCAAAATTTCAGGCCTTGTGCCTATAGTAGAAAGGCTTATTATTATTATTATTATTATTATTATTATTATTATTATTATTATTATTATTATTATTAAGATACAATATTATAGTTTCATAAAGCCAAATTACCAATTGGTTTCATACAGAGGCTGAGAATCCTCTCGATCTCTGGTAATGATCAGAAATGGCTGAAAAAACAGAATGACGGTCTCTTTGTCATTGGCGGCTTGAAAGTGTCATATTTGGTCTCGGGTTTTGGGGCTATTGTAGAAAAACTGGGACGCAATTCGTGGAAGTAATCATTCAGGCCAAAACGCAAGGAGTAAAAATACTTAGATCATTGGAATTATGTCCCTTTGATTGGGATTTTGTTTTTTAAAAAGGAGCAATTTGGTGTACAAGATATTCGGTTGTGGGTTGGGATCCGGGTTGGGATGAGGATGGGTGGGGGAGATGTGTGGGGGAAGTGAAGACGTGGCTGGTGAGGAAGGGTTAATTTTAACATCGTGTGTGGTCGCGTACAAGCTTGTGTGTATGGGCTTGTGTATATCAAAGTTGGGTATGGGAAATCTTATATTAACTCTTCACATTGCAGTCAGGGTAAACACCAATGGTGAAGATCCAACATGTATAATTATGATGCAGTAGGTCAGTTTGCTAAGGTATACCTGCACTTATGAAGGCAGAAGCAAAACACCTTATCTTTAAAGTTTAGGAACGTGCTTAAGTGAAGGGAATTCTTCAATATGATATTTTCCCCAAACAAGCAGAGTTTGCACTTCGTACTACTGTTAAAGAAAAGTTTTCTTGTGTCCGCCGCTTGATGCAGTATTATACACCGTTTCTCTTCAATGTGCATAAATTCCTCGCCTTTCATGGATATTAAACGAGACTTGTTTCTTCTCACCTATTTCAGTACTTTTGTCGCTACACTAGGCTGTTTCGACACCACTTCTATTTCATACACGACGGTTTCTGTATTACATTGGCTGTGAAGTGGGTATGTGGCATTCCAGTGGCAACTGCTTCCTATCAGTTTGTGTGTGGATGTATGTGGAATGCTTAGATGTAAGGGTGGGATAGCGAGAGTGAAGGGAAAAAAAGATAGGTAGGCGATTTTAAAGCCAGTTTGCATGTACGCTTGTGTATGTGCTTGTGTGTCCGTTGCTTTTCGTTCTGCTATTATTTTTGATTTTTTCTTGCAACTTCTCGGTGAACTCGTTGACTAGAAGCGGTGTTCTAGACATCCAGTTTTATAGAGCCCAAGCTACACTTTTTGGATCAACTATGTCTGACGAATCATTCTTCTATCGCCGGAAAAAGTTTTTTGTACGAAACCGTTATGAGATGAAATTTATAATAGCGAACTGTATAAATAATAGCTGCACTGTTTTATGCAACAAATCAGTGAGCTAATTACGTGTGATGCATGAAATTCCTTGGACAGGTGCATGCGCGCTTGTGAGTCTGTGTGTATGTATGTGCCTACATGTGTGCGTGCGTACGAGTGAGTATATAATTAAATGATGCAGTTAGTTAGCAGGGTTTCACCAAAAAGGAAAGTAATAAATGCCATTAAATATGACTGAGGGTTTTAGAACACCTACACTGCTAGAAATAAGAGCTAAAGGCTCTATTGCTGCTGTCAACGCGCATACAATTGTATACATATATGCCGGCAGCGACTGTAGATAGCTGGAGATTGACGACTGTAATATCCCTTTACCGTGCGGTTTCAGCTCTAGGCCGAAGCATCCTCAGAAGAGCCGATACAGTTCGTTTCTTTCCGCACAGCCGAACTACAAGCATATATGTATACTCCATAAACAATTTTATGGATGACTTAGCGAATCGCTAATGTGGATGCAAATAATTAAATGAGGCAGCTAGTTAGCAGAGTTTCACCAAACAGGAAAACAAGAAATGTCATTAAATATGACTGAAGGTGTTGGAACACCTACACTGCTAGAAATAAGAGCTAAAGGACTCTATTCTTGCTGTCAACGTTCATATAATTGTTTACATACATGCGGTCTTCTGCGTGGATGATTTTCTGGAGCTTGGAGTCATCGGTGATTATTATCCCTTTGCTGTGATTGATGACGCTTGAAATGTCGTTTATATAGCCTATAAACAGAAGCGAGCCCAAGGCAATCTCCTGAGGAACACCACTGGTTACTTTTGCTGGACTGAGTGGATCCTACCGATCACGACATGTTTCTGTTCTCCAGGAAATACTCAGTCCAGTGTAGTAGTTTTCCACAGATTCCAATATTTGACAATTTTGACAGTAGGATATTGTGGTCGACTCTGTCGAACGCTTTACTGAAGTCCAAAATATATGACATCAGAGTTCGAACCTGATTCCAAGGTTTTAAGGATGTCATCGACGTGATATAAGAGTTGTTTTAGACAGTCCCTGTCAGGGTTGCCACTCATCAAATAATAAAACACTCAGATTATTTGCTACAAAAAACCCAGATCCTATTTTATAAACCTAGATGTTAGAAAATAGGTATATAATTGGTAATTTAATGATAAAATATGTTATATGACAAAATGAATACAGAATTTAATACTTTATATCATATGGCAGTTAATTGTCAATTTTATACATACTCACATCATCTTCATCACTCCTTCCTTTTTGAAGTTCAATCTACTCGTATATCTACGGTGATAAGACCCATCCACTACATCTTCAATTAGTTTAGCGTTCGGCTCCCAAGAAATGCATGACGCTCCCTTTCTTGTAATTGCTTGTTTAGCGAGAAGACGATAGGTGATCGTTTCGGCCTTCAACATATTAGTGAACTTCGTCTTTTTGCAATTTACTTGGGGAAATATGTGCTCCACGCGCGCTGATGAACGAGGTAACACCGTTAAATTTGTCATGAATTGTGACAGCCTCTCAAATTAAGAATACCAGAATTCAGGGATGCTTTTTGAGGAAACAGGTATATCTTTATATTGCTGAAATAATCTCCACTCATCGGCTGGTTCATCAAGTTTGTTTTCTGGTGCAGTTGCTGGAAGGTTTGATGCCAAGGGAATTATTGACTGAGGAGAGTTAGTGAGATTGCACGCTACTTTTGGATCAAGTATTTCTAAGAGAGCAAACACTCCAGCTTCATCGAGAGGAAATCCCATTTTTATTTGAGAGCATAATTCTATTAAAAATGTTTTGCTATCAGTTTTGAATCTAGCTGAATCACCAACAATGGGGTTTTATTCTAGATATCTCATTGCGCGTCCACATAGGTAAATATCACTCATACCTTTGTGATTTGTTGTGTTATTAAGATCAATATCTGATAACTTAGATACAGTTAAAACATCCTCTTTTATAAAGCAACTAAGGATACATTTATATTCACTGGATACGAGTGTATGCAACAGATGCAGTCGAAAGTGTTCCGATTGAAACTCGGCATTAAGAGCCTTTACTTTCTTTAATATATAATGTAAGAAGAGCAACATGTGCTTCGTCCCTTTGTTAATCATAGTTTCTTAGATCCTTTTTGCTCCGTCCACTTTTTCTACTTTATCCTCAGACTAAAAATAAAGTACAAGGGCGTCCCACTGTTCTATTATAACGTTAATTACATTTTCACACGACCACTATCTAGTTTGTGAAAGCTTTGGAATATTGTTTTCTTTTGTGCCAACAACACCTTGTATCATATTAAAGTCATTTTGACGTTTGCCCCTTCGAGAAAAGTAAGAAGTCCTTTAAAAAGGACTCGAGATACGAAGGTAACACCTTCACTGCATGACTAGACCAAAGTGCAAACGAATGGCAAACACAGCCTATAGTAAATACAGTCGGAATATCGTTTCTCAATAACTTTTGAAACCCATTCTTGTTACCCATCATTGTTGAGCAATTATCGCTGACAAATCCAAGTATTTTGCTCATAGATACATCTTTTGTAAGTGTAGACTTGACAGCATCGTACAAACCCTGAGACGAACCATTTTCTGCTGCAATTACACCCAGAAGAGCATCCTTGACATTAAGTGATTGTTCATCAAAAAAAGCGAACTATTACTAAAATTTGTGTCACTGAGATGTCCGAACTCTCATCTATCAATACTGAAAACTTTTGTTTCTTGAGAATTTCCAAGATTTCATTTCATTCATAATGTGCAATTCCGTCCTGCATAATGTAAGTTATTTTGTCTTTTCATTTGTAGATTTTTAGCTATTTCACTAACGGGAAAGGCCTCTTTACAAATTTCAGCAGTGATTTATATGAATAAAAGGTACGTGATGTTCAGCAACATAACCTGTTAGAAGCAAGTCTGCATTGGCTACTTTTCATTTAATGTAACATCTGTTTTTTAACCATAAATGAATCTAATTTAATAGCAGATTTCGCACAATCAAAAGCTTTCTTGTGTTTGGCAGTGTTTTTATGAGCTTACAGCATTGATTTGATTTGTTAGCATTTTTCAACACAACGTTGCACCAAACGCAGTAGCAGGTGTCAGGATTTTTGTCATCTTGCCGTAACCAATCTTTAAGCTTAGCATCCTCCAGCCACGACTTCTTGAAATTTTAGGTATACCACTTCCTCATTTTGGATCCACTTATTGTCTGCCATTATTTTGCAAAAGGTTACAAAACAAAAACACTCACCCAAAATGTTGTTAAACAAATTTTAAATCGCGAGTAACAATCGAAGTGCACACAATCAACACAGTCAAGTTGTCAAGTGGCGGTGTCAGAGTTTCAGACAAGTGTACAAGCGGTCACCAACGCGTTGTAACTTGTAGTTGCCCGGTATGATACAAATATAAACAAGTAATGAACGCATACGATCGGTAATTACGTCACATACAATATTTGTATCGATAAATTCATTACATGAGATGATTATGGATGATCTATAGAAAATTTACCAAGTATTAGAAGAAGTGTAACGTCGGTACATATTGCATACAAAGTGTATGACTCCGAATTCTCTTTAAAAGATAAGTTTGCAGTCAAAGCTAACTTAAAAACCCAGATGTAATGTAAATTTAGAAATTAAAACCCATAAACCTGTCATTGCTCCAAAAAACCCAGATCTGGGTGTAAAAATCCATTAGTGGCATCCCCGGTCCCTGCTGCAGCGAAAGCCATGCTGGTTTGAATTTAGAAGATTAGGGCTCTTCAAGAAGCTAGCTATCCTTGATCTCACCACGCTTTCAAACACATTGATGATATGGGAAATGAGTGAGATTGGACGATAGTTGACTGAGAGGCATTTGTATCCCTGTTTGAAAATTGGGATGAGAGACTGGGATAGGAGCTACTTCAGTATATAGCCTGAGTCTAAAGAATTTCTACTGAAGTTGGCTGGAGGGATTGCAAGTTGGTACCAACATTCCTTCAGGACACTAGCGGGGAATCTATCAGGTCCTTCAACAGAAAAGTATTTGATCTCATTTATTACTGCTATGATGTCTGAAGTAGTAAAGGTTATGTCCAAGATTATATGTTGAGGATCGACTTCGTTCACATCCCTCGCGTCAATATCAGGATATGTATGTATGTATGTATGTATGTATGTATGTATGTATGTATGTATGTATGTATGTATGTATGTATGTATGTATGTGTAGTTGTATATATATATATATATATATATATATATATATATATATACATCAAAATATGCAACAGAATATCCAGAGATGATGCAGTATGATCGTTTCAAGCGACTCCATTTAATTGAACAATGCAATCATTACATCAATTTAAATGCAGAGCTACCCTCAACTGCATAAATAAATAGAATTAATTTAAACAGTCGGACACATTTGTATAATTTTATTTAAATCCTCTAAGAGGGTAAGAAGACAAAGTCCATGCTGTTTTTCACTTCAGCTTAGAAGCTACTAAGACATCAGGAAAAAAAAGAGAAACTTGTTAGGGTTCTAGCTTGTCACTGATTTTTATGATTTATAGTCCTAGCTTATCAAATCTTTGTATATCAAAATCTAATACAATAGAACAGTGTCTGTTAGGAAAGGGGATAAGGGAGATGACGGAATCATAGTGGGCATAGTCATAAAACTTGTCAAAATTTTTTGAAGTAGTATACAGTAACAGGCTACAATGAGGTTTGGTAAAGGAAGATCTTAAATCAAGATGTTAATTACCAGTTAAAGGGGTAAGACTATAATAAAACCAATAATGATAATACAGAGGAAATTTTTATCATAGGGTACTATAGTTGAATAATTTAAACAATATTGTTATATTGTATAAAGATAAAATTTAGGGTTATCAAAAAATATTAAGAAAATGTCATAACCAAAATGATAAATTTTTGAATAATTTTGAGTATATACCAAAATTTACAACAATGGAGAAAGAAAAAAATTACATAGAATTAGTTTTGGAATTAGTTTAATATTTATTCATATGCTTAAATATTTACTTGTTAGGTGGTATCTATGAAGATTGATCACTTGCATTTACTCATAATTTAATAAAGGAATACTGGGGCAATAGAACATGCTAACTATATAATAATAATAATAATAATAATCTAAGAGGTATATTATAAGTTGTGGAGTTTCCGGTGCTGTTATATATAAGCTAATATAAATTTCTAGAGGTAAAAACATTAGGTTTACTTACATAAGGGCTATTATAAAAATAATGATGAAGTAAATATACCTTATTATCATCAATAGAAAGAGAAGATTTTATAGAATTTCTTAATTAACTCAATCATTTAAACTAAATTATTTATTTATTAGTTATTAGTTATTAGGTGGTATCTATAAAGACTGATACCTGGTATTTACTAGAGGAACATAGGCTATAGAACATGCTAACTATATATTAATTATAAACTGAGAGGTGTTATATAAGTTTTAAAAGTTTCCAGAGTTAATACATACATGATAATATAGTTTCTTAGGGGTACTTAATTAGAAGAGCCACTTACATAAAGGCGTTTATAAAAATAATAATATGAACAGGTTGGTGGAACACTATATATATATATATATATATGTATAACCACACACACACACATAACTGAAGTAAATAGGCACTCTTATAATCATTAAAACTTATTTTAATCTGAAATAATACATTCAAATTATTTATTAATTATTCGAATGTGAATATTTAATATTTAGTAGACATGCCCTTTACTTTTTTTCAATGCAAGGATCCTATAAAGCATGCTACTGATGAGATGACGAATATTCTCTTGGGGAATTTCTTACCAAGTTTCATGCAGTAATCTCAAAAGATCTGGCTTTGAGGACGCTTTCTTGTTCTCTTTACGAAGTGTCTCATCCATTATGCCCCAGAGGTATTCAATAGGGTCATATCTGGTGATTGGCTTGGCCATGGAAGTTTTTTAATGTCATTCTTTTCCAACCGATCTTGGGTCTTTTTAGCCGTGTGACAAGGAGCCCCATCTTCCATAAATAGTTTTCTTGAATCATTTCACCATTGGAGAAGATTGGAAGGAGTTTCTTCTGCAATATAGACGCATTTATCTGAGTTTATGTTTCCATCACACTCCACCAGCCCTGATTGACCTTTACTTCAAATTGTTCCCCAGACCATCACAGAATAGCAGCCTTGCTTCATTATTCGCAGTAATCATTACACATCAAATTCTTGATTACAGTCTCCAGACCCACACTTGACCACAGTCAGATAATACAGCAAATCTGGACTCATCAGAGAATATTATAGTGTCTCAAAATTCTAGCAGTCACTCCATCATAGCACTGGCCCAATTTTTTCTCCACTTGATATTAGCTGGTTGAAGGAGGGGCTTCCTTCTTGTTGCTCTGTCATAGTAACCATGTTTGTGGAGATACCTGACAGCTGTTCTGGGACTGACATAAACTTATTCTGCTATGTTAGAGGCCTTGCAATGAGGATTATCCTCCATACTTCACTTAACAAAGCAAAGTGTCTTGTCAGAGGCCCTGGTTAACATGGGCAAGGTGATGTGGGCTCTTTTCCCTCTCTGGTGAATTGCTATTAACTGTAGAAAGCGGGATCCCAAGGTTTTCGCGATTTTACGCTGATTAAGTCCACCTTCAGATTGACCCACAATATGGCCCCTTTGAAATTTGGCTTCTGTTGTATGTGGAATGATTAAACAGTCACATATAGAACCTGAAGCATAAAAATGTCCGTTAATAAAAAATATAAACCTTTTCAAGTTAAAATAAGCATAAAACAATGTTTTATGGGGTGTCTATTTACTTCTGTCGTGTGTGTGTGCGTATGTGTGTGTGTGTGCGTAAATATCTATATATATTTATATATATGTAAATATAGATTTCTCTC
>NC_068985.1:55780914-55786211 GCF_001194135.2 Octopus bimaculoides | reverse complement strand
ATATATATATATGTATATATGTATACGTATACATATATATATACATACATATATATATACATATATATATATATACATTTATATACTTATATATACATACATATATATATATACACATATATATACATACATACATACATACATACATACATACATACATACATACATACATGCATACATATATATATATATATATATATATATATATATATATATATATATATATATACTCACACATACTCGTATACACATGAACACACACATGTGTGTGTGTGCATGTATATATGCATATATATATGTGCATGTAAGTTTTTATGCATACATATATGTTTACATACATACACATGTATGTGTGTGTGTGTGCCTCTGTGCGCGTGTGCACGCGTGTGTGTGTGTGCAGGATGCAAGCGGTATTTAAGGATAAAAGGTTTTTACTTCTTTCAGATCTCCCGTATCAGATAAAATGCTCACATAGGAGACTGAAAGGCATGACGTCATTGTTGTCACAGTGATTTAGAAATGACTATCTTTGTAAATGTAGATAAAGTTATGATGGAATTGGAAGTCTCTAGCGGGAATGTTTCAACTGTATCAAAGAGAAAAATAAAATTCTAAAAGTTCAGACACTATAAGGGCATTACAATTTATCCAACTGATTCAAAATATTATCGATGATGGACCCGGAAAATCAATGAGGGCTATCGCCAAAGAACTTCAAATGTTGGAGTGGAGTACCAAAACTGTGGTGCACGAGAACAATCGTACGAGTCGCATGTACTGATGAGAGATCAATTTATGTGGGCAAAATCAGAAAAACTGTTTGACCCGAGCTAAGCGGTTATCTAACCACGGCAAAAGCTTTCACATACATGGGTTTTTTTTAATATTGCAACATAGTTTATTTGTTACATTAATAGAAAAGGTGTTCATGCAACACAAGCAGTAGGATGAAACAGCGTAATATGACTCGCAAGAAAAATGTCTGTTTGAAATTCAAAACTTGGGCTGGTTTTTATATATCAAGTGGATATTCAGGTGTCGTGACATGTCTTTTTGGATCATTCTTGATTGAATTCACAGCCGTGAGAATAGCTATATGGATAGTGTAATTCAAATCCAACCCTAGGCATTCTGAATTTTGGCGCTTAAATTGACCGTATCTATAGGCCCTGCTTACAGAAATTTCTAGTTGGACCACTGAACTATCACGTGAACAACAGCCGTTCATTGGATAAAATCTCGGTTGCTACTGGATCAAGCTATTATTGAATTGTGGTTTGAGATATGTGGCAAAACGTGGGATTAAATTCAATGTTACAGTATGCTTTAGTTCTCTGACGAGAAGAACTCCGACCAACATCAAAAGTCTAACGGGAGAAATGACAGATTATTATGAATAGATCCTTCTGATGTATCCAGAGTGACGCACACGAAGTTTCCATCATCTGTGATGGTTTTAGGAATGGTTAGTAACAAAGATCATGTCATGCTACTTCACATCTTTCTACAAGGTGGGTTTTTAAATTAATCCTTTAGGGTACTATAGACAGTTGTTAAACCCTGGATGGATGAAGTACGCGGTGAATGGCCACACGTATTCCAACAAGTCTGAGTTCCATCTCACTTAGCCCTCTATCCCAGGAACGGATGTCAGATAATCTTTACGATCACGTAATACCAAACTTGTGACCTCCAAACTTGTCAGATTTAAAATTCAATGAACTACTATGTTTGCACCGTTATTGAAAAGGAGACTAATCTACATCCTCATCATATTATAGCTTCATTGAAATCGCCAGTGTCCCGGTGATGTCTGAAATGAATAAGGACTATTTAGTGCACGATTTCAACGCGGGTTCATAGAATAATCTTATAAGAAAACTTATTGAGATCATGTGCACAAATTTATATCAAATACATTTTGCTTTACTAGATTAGAGTTGTTTTATTCAGTTACCAAATATATCTTCAAATACCTCTCCTACCATCTATATTAGGGCTGGCTAAACTTACTTAACGTAAAGAGTCACATCCAATAAAATTCAGATGCTTGGGAGCCGCACTACGTGAACAAAATTTACACTCTGTTAACGTTTGTAATTTATGTCCTACAACTTAGATTAATAAAATAATACCAGGCTTAAAAAGTAAGTACTTGGGTTGATATAATTGACAAAATTCCTTCAAGGTGATGACCCAGTATGTCTGCAGTCTAATGAATGAAACCAGTACAATAAAAGAATGTTTTAATATATATACATTTTGCATAGTCCTTGTCCATGTATGCAA
This sequence comes from Octopus bimaculoides, assembly GCF_001194135.2. Classification (NCBI taxonomy): domain Eukaryota; kingdom Metazoa; phylum Mollusca; class Cephalopoda; order Octopoda; family Octopodidae; genus Octopus; species Octopus bimaculoides. The sequence goes on along the minus strand of NC_068985.1, from coordinate 55,783,922 downwards.
CAATATTTATACATTAATGCAATATTTAAAACTGTTAAATTGTATAAATTTCAATTTATACACCAAAAGTTTCAACACATTTAATACGGTTATGAACTGCAGTAACATTTCAGAAAAATAAACGAATTTTCATTTCAATACATAAAATTAGACAGTCAAAAATAAAAGTGTAAAGAAAAATGCATATTCTTTTAATGCTATTTATTTATCTTATTAAATATCTCGTCAAAATATGGAAGAAGACATGCAAAAAGGCAAACCAATAAAAATAGAGCTATTTAAATAAGACCCTACCAGGTTATTAAAGCTGTTATTTACTGCTAGAAAGAGGTCTTATGTGTTTCCATCTTGGATGTTAGTCGTTGAAAATCTGGCTATTTGTCAAGGCTGTACGAATTAGTTCTGTCAGGTGATGGCTTGTGAGGTTTACACAAGCTTCATTACGGAGTACATTGATTCACAGCAGTACGTTGTGCAAAAAAAATCGAGATGAGTAGTACGCTAGTTTTCTTCAGTTCAGTATATTTTATTTCTGAAACTTGTTTCTAGAACTCAATTATAGACTGGGATTTGTGGATTATCTTTAGATCTAGGTCCTCCTGCAATTCTATTTGTTCCATTTCCCCAGCAGATGCTATTAATAAGGGTTTGAGAAATTAACAACCATCATTGACCACATCAACCATGAATGATTCTGGCAACTAGGTGTCCACAATGAATAATACAATGAACATGGAGAAACTCTGGAAAGCTGGGATTACTGTTCATAAGTGCAATTAATCCTTCATTCCTCTACCTTCATCACCACCACCACCATTGCAGGAGCTCCATCTGTTGCAACACTGACAAGTCTATATAGCGAAACACCAGCATTTGTTAATGCTCTAACAGTAGCACAAGTTGTTTCTTTTAATTCCATCAAATTCAACATCTCTTCTTTCACAGTTACTTCCAAATAAACAAAATCTGCTAGTTGTGGGTTGTCTTGGATGTCAAAAGATTCGCCTTGTATCGCAGTTGATTCGTCAAAAGGGAATTTTGCATGCAACATCAGCACTGATCTGAGAGATATGCCTCTCTGTAGAGCGGCTGAAACTAGTGTTTGTGCTATTTGTCGCTGAAGTCTTGTGTTATTTGGATCTAACACTGCAACATCAGCTTTATTGTTAATAAATTCGCCACCAAATAATGGGCGTTTAGCCCGAGCAATATTCCATAATATAACAAAACTGGCTTCAGTCATTGCATCGGCTTCCTTGCTGAACGTTGTCAACAGTATTTACTGATATACAGCAGAATGATTTGAAAGAGAGTGGTGAAAACAGAATTCCACATGCAAACGACATATCCTTATAGACTTATATGTATCCACCTGGTTACAGCTTCAATGAGAATAGTGGTGAGGAAGTTAGAGAGTATGAAACTAAAATAGAAGAAATTTTTAAAGTCATTACAAATTATATTTGGGTATATTTCAAATAGTTGGAAAATGTTCCTCCTTCCTGCCAAAGCAAACCGTTCCCGCAGCACTACACTACCGGACCCAATAAATAATCATAAAGTTTGAATTTTTCTTCTCTAAGGTTTATGTTAGTGGAGGTACGTGGTTTAATTGTTAGGGTGTTGGACTCATGACCATAAGATTGTGGTTTCGATTCCTGGACTGAGCGATGCGTTGAGTTCTTGAGTAAAACACATCATTTCACGTTGTTCTAGTCCACTCAGCTGGAAAAAATGACTAATCTTTTGACGGACCGGCGTCCCGTCCAGGCAGATATTATATACACCACGGAAACCGGGAAACCGCCCCTTTGAATTTATATGACTCTGGAAGGGTCTTTAGCTAAGGTTTATGCTAATTGAGATGAAAAAAGACCCAGCAATTTCCGAGGAGTTCTTATCATTTTGCCAGCTCACTGCTCTATTTAGCCACATCTTAACGATCAAAAGGCCGTGTGAGGCTCGCATACATACATACATACATATACAATGTCGAAAAAGAAAAGAAAGAAGGAGAACTGAAAGAACATCATAAACTGAATAATGTGTTATGTTGAGGCTCAAATGACAGAATGTCTTTGAAGAATAAGGCAAACACACTCAAACATAGGTTGTGCCGTCATCATAGTTGCCGTAGTAGTAGCCGTACTAGTATGTATGTGTGTCTGTATATGTATGTATATATTTTTATACTTTCACTTGTTTTAGTCATTTGACTGCAGCCATGCTGGAGCAGCGCTTTAATGAAATAGTATCCACTACAGGTTAATGTTTCGGCATACATACATGCATACGTACTTACGTACATACATAATACATACATACATACATACATAAATACATACATAAATACATACATAAAAACATACATACAAAGGTACACACACACACACACACACACACACACAGACACAGACACACACACACACACACACACACACACACACACACAAGATACACATATTTGATAAAACTCTACAATCTATATGAACTTATATTCTGTCCTTCATCCTGAATCTGACGGCAGAGCCAGGCTTATTCATCTTTGAGTGTTATCTCCCCTCCCCCACTCTCCCTATCTATCTCTCTGTATCCTACTTTCTTTCTTTCTCTCTCTTCCCTCTCTCTCTTCCCTCTCTCTCTTTTTGTTCTCTCTCTCTTTCTCTCACTTGTCACTGATATCACGCCATCACACTTTGACCTTGAGACTTAATACCACTTGTTAGTGAACTACGCAACTCATCTATCTATCTATCTATCTATCTATCTAGTTATCTGTCTGGCTGTCCGTCCGTCGTTCTGTCTATCTGTCCATGTACATGCCTGTCTCTCTCTGTATATATGTGTGTGTGCGTGTAATTATATATGTACGCATACATATATACATATGTGTGTGTATATGTATGTACGTATATGTGTATATATATATACGCACATATACATTTACATATGTATGGGCATGTGTGTGTGTACATATTTAAATATATATATATATATATATATATATA
>NC_068985.1:55778049-55780815 GCF_001194135.2 Octopus bimaculoides | reverse complement strand
AGAGAGAGAGAGAGAGAGAGAGAGAGACAGAGAGAGAGAGAGAGAGAGAGATATGCATGTGTATGATACACACACGTATGTATGTATGGTCTCTTCTGTTCGTAATTATTTAAATTCCTTCTCTGAGGAAGGAGCTGGTTTCTACCAAAGATACAAAACTCAATCTTCGGAATGTAGAGAACAAAAAACAATGTCACATTTTAAACTTGTAAAAAGTCTTTCATATTTTTACTGTTCCACTTACAGATTGCATTTGTAACGTGAGAGTTAGTTTGTTGACTTCTTTTTCTGAAAACTCTTACGTATCTAAATTTTCACAGGCATTTACTCACAAAATCTGGATAAAGAAGCTGGGGTTTCGAGGCAGTTGACCTCTATGACGGTACATACTTTTTCTTGTCTGTCCCAAATAACAATCCAGCATGTCACGGTTACGCTTGACAGATGTTTTGGTGAGAATGTTCCTTTAGTATTCTTTGAGTTGATGTTTGTGTATGCATTCAGTAACACGAATGGCACAGTATATTGTTTTTGCGACAACGTCGTGTCATATAGGGAGATAATATCTTGATGATACTTTTGGGGAAATGCCAAACACCTGTGCGATATCTTCTACCGAAATATGACATAATCTGTATTTTCGGTTGCATCTTGGAGCTCCAAAGTCTTTACTGTCTATTTTGTATCTTAGGTATTTCGTGGCAATTCTCCTGTTCATGAAATACAAATACATAGCTTTTGAAGTGTGATGTGATGTAGCGGTCACAAGTCCAAGAGAAGCTGCGCTTCATGTTTATATTACTATGTTCTTCCTGCCTACGAGAAACATACCCATGCATGGTGTTTGTTTTCTGGTACACTGAGCGTTTCACATCCAGATCATCGTTGAGGTATGTTAGTCCGGGTGTTTTGAGGTTGCATGGGAGGTCATCTGAATAGTCCCTGAGGAGCTCAATGACGATACGTAGGCTATTTTTCTCTTCACCTTTCAGCACTAAGTTAATGTATTTATTTTTCATACTGTTGTTTAGCAAGTGCTGTCTGAGAGAGACTATATAGCATTCGAAGGCACTGATCTTAAGTCATTACTTACTTTATCTCTTCTTAGGTAGAGCCTATCTATATCACTATTTCTATGCAAATTTCCAGCTGATGTCAGCATCATGAGGTTTTGAACGGCTATGGAGTGGATTTCTTCCACAGACAAGCCAAGAATCAGAAATGTCAGAATCAGCACTGATATTTGCAAACGCATTGTAGAATATTGTCTTGTTGTAAGAGAAGAGTTCTGACTGTTATATTTTTCTAAGTCTGGCATAATATTCTCCTGATGTCCCCTTCATCAGGAAAAATTTTCCTCAGGAAAGGAGGATACTTTCCCTAATGAAGGGGACATTGTCCGCATGGTTTGTAAGATTTTTTTTATTAATTTTCCTACCAGGACATGAACTCTGGAAACGGCTGTAGAAAGTGGACTTCCTCGAACTGTATATACTTTATATACCATTTATATATATAAAAAAAAACACACATCGAACTCTATGGATCTTTTAATTGAAACTCTTAACCGCTCTTAATTTTAGTACAAAAATATTATCAGTTCTCTTTTTCTCACACTTCCTTCCACACGTATCCCACATGGGTTTTATTTACATGTAATTTTGATGTGTGTAATTTTGATGTGTATATATACACACATTTATATTTTATAAATATTTTTTTTAATATTCATTTTTAAATATTCATATGTCGATATGTAATAATATAATACAGTTCTATATTTAAGAGATGAGGAATTATGTACATTATTTACATTTGACGGATATTTGTCATCTTGTTTGTTGTTAATACAACGTTTCGGCTGATATACCCTCCAGCCTTCATCAGGTGTCCTGGGGAAATTTCTAACCTGGGCTCTCATTCTAAGGTATTTTTCGAATATAAGTAGCGATCCTGATACATACCACGAAAAAATGATTAAGCTTAATAGCAATCTATTAAACAACAACTACCCCAAAACATACTATCAACTGCAATTATGAAGAAGAGAGAGGATGAAACCAATAAACTGTTCACAGTCTGTCTATCCTATGTGAAAGGCCTCTCCGAAAAGGTACAAAAGATATGCGGCCCATATGACATCAGGACAGTATTCAAAAGTAATACAACACTTCGCAAATATCTCCTTCTAGTAAAACCACCAATAGAAGAGAACAAGACCAAAGACTGCGTGTACTCCGTCCCATGCAGCTGTGGTAGGTTATACAAAGGCAAAACATGTCGCCCCCTCAAAATAAGGGTAGACGAACATTATCAAAGCTGTGACACGAGGAGATATTGATAAAATGGGTATAGCTGATCATGTATGGAAAAATGGATACCACCTCCGCCTGTAGGATGAAGTTAAAATAATAGTCAGAGAACACCACTGGAAAATACGAAACAAAAGAAATCAACAAAAATCAACGAGCCACCATCTCCTCTGGTTTGCTTGCTCGTCACCGCTCAACTCATGGAAACAAGCAACGATTTCTTTACCGAATCGTTACTGGCGACGAAAAATGGTGCCTGTACATCAATATGAAGCAGCGTAAGGAATGGCTTAGCCCCGGTAAACAAGCGACACCGTGCGTGAAACAAGATCTTCATCGGCGTAAAACGATGTTGTGCGTATGGTGGGACTGGGAAGGGATTATCCCTTACGAATTGCTTGAACGGAACCAAACGGTCAGCGCGGAACTCTATGTTCAACAGATGGAACGACTC
>NC_068985.1:55776949-55777647 GCF_001194135.2 Octopus bimaculoides | reverse complement strand
GCCAATATGACCAAGGAAGCCATTCAAACGCATGGTTGGGAAGTGCTGCCACACCTGCCGTACTCTCCTGATTTGACACCTACGGATTTCCACCTCTTTCGATCTCTTTCAAATGCTATGCGCGGAGTTTCGTTCAATACTGATGCAGAATTGAGAGCTTGGTTGGATAAATTTTTCGAGTCGAAATCGGGTGATTTCTACCAATGAGGTATTGGAAATCTTGTTGAACGTTGGAAAGAAGTAAACAACAAGAGTGAATACATTATTGATTAATTAGTTGTTATTTTTTATTAAACCTTTTAAAAAATTTAAATAAAAAAAACGGTGGGAACTTAGTTACCAACCCAATAGATACAAAAATGAAGTATATATATATGCATACACAAAAGCGCGCGCGCAAACACACACACACACACACACATACACACACACATCCCTCCGACGTGTATATCTATAAAAGCCAAGTAATTCGTTAACAAGTGGATGAAGTAGGCTTGCGTCGTCGTAAAATCTCAAGGTGAGAGTGGCGTGATATCAGTGTGACACAATACAAGTTCACAGTTGAAAAAATCTGGCGCTCCTCGTGTAGTTAAAGTGCTACAAATACCGATTGTTTTCTGTGGCAGTAATGTTAGTAATGTTAGCAGTAAGGCGGCGAGCTGGCAGAAACGTTAGCACACCGGGTGGAATGCTTAGCG
>NC_068985.1:55770608-55776939 GCF_001194135.2 Octopus bimaculoides | reverse complement strand
AGATCGACCCCAGTACGCAACTGGTACTTAATTTATCGACCCCCGAAAGGCAAAGCCGAATTTGGCGGAATTCGAACTGAGAACGTAAAGGCAAACGAAATACCTATTTCGTTATTGCCCACAAGGGGCTAAACATAGAGGGAACAAACAAGAACAGACGACCTCGGCGGAATTTGAACTCAGAACGTAAAGGCAAACGAAATACCGCTAAGCATTTCGTCCGGCATGCTTAAGTTTCTGCCGGCTCGCCTCCTTTGGTACATATATTTTAACATTAAAAGTATATCTTTGTTTGTTTTCGTTTAAAATTCATTTTTCGTCAAATGTCACTCATGTTTTTTTGTTTTTTATTCTTTTCTGTTTGTAATTCTATAGGAATGTGTTGAGAGAAAGTAGTGACTGTGTAGATAGACGTTTGAGATAGAAATATAGGATTATGATAAAGGTAGTTGAGATCGATCGATCGATCGATAGATAGAGAGATAGATAGATAGGTAGGTAGATAGAGAGAGAGGGGGGGGAGATAGATAGACAGACAGGCAGGTAGAGACAGACGGACAGACAGACAGAAGACAGACAGATAGACAGACAGATAGATAGATAGATAGATAGATAGATAGATAGATAGATAAGCGGGGTATTGAATGTGTGAGTGAGTGAGAGTGAAAGGGAGAGAGAGAGAAAGAGAAAGAGAGAGAAAGAGAAAGAGAGAGAAAGTTTTAAAGCGAGACAGGCAACAGACAAGCCGAAAAAATGAAAATGGAGCAAAATTTGAAGGAGGACAATTAAGAATGAACGGAAAGAAGACGGAACTAAATCATCTCGGGATTGTTGATGTGTCGCACGCTAATCTTGACATAAACATTGTAAATATATGTTACATAAAGATGTGTTTAAGAGCCTGGAAAATTGTTAGACTTATGAACCTTGTTAAACAGACTTTACCGATATAGGGATATTCTTACCCTACCGTCCTAAAAAAGCACGCATTGTATTTTATATTATTCTGAGTTCCCTGTACATAGGAAAAATACTGGATCGTCACAGCTGGGATATTTTCGGTTGGTCTGGAGCTAAATAACAACAGCTGCCAGTTTCTTCCGACACTTCTGTTTAATTTCATGTCGCAATTTCTCGTCCTAAATAAATGGTTGTATGAGGGAGAGCTGAAAAGTTTATAGTTTGACTATGAAGGAGTGACGCTAGAGCTGTGAAACATTGCATGCATTAATTTCAATTCTTATTTATCACTGCATTGCGTCTTTCCACCTAAACTGACATCTGACGATTCAAAGAAGACTTCAAAAGTAACTAGTGGCGACTTCTCTTGAAAATGGACAAAATTTGGCATCGTGGTGTTACCAAGTGTCTGCAGAAAAAACAAAAGACAAAACAAAAAACTTCACAATGTTTAGAATTTCTTCGTTCTTTTTTACGTCTGCTTGTTTTTATGCTAGCATGGCTTAGGAGAATATATCATCGAGATATTCTTTACAGTCAGATGCTTTTCCTGTCGGTACCTGGTGCCTGTTTTTCACACATCTTCGAAGACGCAAAGGCAGCGGACAATTTTTTGACAGGGTAAGTGACACAGCACTGCCAGCAGCTGGCGCCTTTCGTAAAACGTAAGTGCAAACCACATTACACACACACACACACACACACACACACACACACACACACACACACACACATATGCTGGAACTACAACGTCAAAGTACAACGACTACCAAATCAGGATACAAGTACAACACTACCCTACTAAACCAAAGCCAGATTTCATGTCACCAACAGATTCCAAGCCCTCAGCATTCTTATGGAAGAAGATGCATCAGTGGAGCAGACATGGTTGGAAATGAAAACAATATGGAAAAAATACCAGTGAAGAAATTTGGAGGAAGAGAACTAAACACTGCAAGGATTGGATCTCTCAACGCCACATTGACATGGAGGAAAAGGTCACAGAAATGTGCGTAACAGTCATGAAAGCTAGCTTCAAGATCAACATCGGGAAGACGCAAAGCATGAGAGCGCATGCGGCCAACGATACAAGATTCGGTCAGAGGAGAGGAAATTGAAGATATCAGTCATTTCACATACCCAGGAAGAGTAGCCAATAAGAAGAGCAGAACAGATCAGGACATAAAATCAAGAGTCGAGGTGGGGAGATGCAGCTGTCTTCAGGATGTTCATACCTATCTGGAGATCACAGACCTTGTCAACAAATACAAAACTCAGAAACTTTAACACGAACCTGAAGACGGTTCTGCTGTACATATGTAAAACATATTGAGTCACAAAGTCCTCCATTGACAAGTTCCAAATTGTTGTGCATAGATGTTTCCGCAACATCCTTTGGTTGAGGTGGCAAGACAGACCCACAAACAAAGACTTATGGGGAAACAGAAGAACCAGCAACCTATCGAAACCCAGATCTAGAGAAGAAAATGGAGTTGGCTGGAACGCAACCTATGGAAGCTTGTTTTCAACATTACAAAGCAAGCCCTCCGATGGGCACTCCAAGGGAGACAGAAACGTTGCAGACCAAAAACATGGTGAAGGTTCACTGAACCAGAAGTACAGGCTAGCTGTTACACCAAGGCACAACTGCGACCCATTGCCAAAGATCTAGACAGATGGAAATCTTTTGTTGGCGTCCTATGCTCCATATGGAGTCAAAGGAATTAAATGCGCCAATCCATATCTATAATATGCTTCATGTATCTACTACACAATACCTATTTTTCAATATAAACGTAATTTCTCATTATAGGCTCACTTTTTTGTGATATTTATAAACCCTTTAAACATTATTCACTGGATCATATCTGTTTTTTCGTATAAATAATAAATACATTTTCAAATTCTAAAACGTTCTGTTACATCTACTAACACATGTATTCACGCTCATACGCACGCACATATACACACATACCAAAAAGTACAGATGCTTACACGTTTAAAGTTACTATAAAGAAAACGTCATTTGGTTAGTTAACATTGGTTAGTCATTCCTGACCGTTTTTCACACCCCTCTCGTCCATTGCCAATAATACTTCAAGACCCACCAATAAGACCACTCGTAATAACTATGACAACCTATTTGAAAAATAGTTCTTATAAGATTTTTGTGAAACTCAACAACTCAACACTTGACCAATTCCAAAATCGTGTTCTTACTTAGGCACAAGCCCTTGGAGTTGAGAGAGAGAGAGAGAGAGAGAGAGAAAGAAAGAGAGAAAGAGAGAGAGAGAGAGAAGAGGGAGAGAGGCGTAAAGTCGCTTAGATAATCTCTAGTCCTTGACAGACACTTTATTTTATTGAGGCCACAAAGATGAAATGCATAATTGACCTCCGCGTGATTTTACTTCAGAATGTAAAAGAAAGTGTAGTGGGTATGTTCAGCAATCGCCCGATATCGCGATTCGCTAGAATATTGCCCACGTAACGAAAAGGCTCTAGTGACGATTTCTTCTTTTGGCGCGCTTCCTTTTGAGCCTATCAACCAGTATAAATTCGGCATGCGTTGACTACTAGACAGAGAGATTTGGGTTACAGTAGATAGAGCATCGACAGGCACTGGAGAAGTTGGTCAACAGAGGTGGCATCGTTCAGTATGAAACCCTCAAGAGGAGAGTTGATCAAATGCCTCTTAGAGTCCCAACAGCAGCGGTTGCACCAGCTTCTTATCATGGAGGAATTGGGCGACGCATGAAGTAATTATCACAAAGCATTTTATCCGACACACTATCGATTCTGCTTATAGATCACTTTTATTTTATGATATAATTAAGATCTTAACCTTCGCATTCCAGAATTCTCTGACGAGTTGTAAACCTGAAACGCACACCCAGAAAACGGAATACTTTTCTAAAAACCTTTCACTCATCCGCCTTTCCACTCCAGTAAACCTTCCTTCGAAACTGTCTTCTCCTCTTACTTTCTTCTTGTTCTTACATTTCTAAATTCTCCCCATCCTTTCAAAAACCTTGCGATTTCTGTTTGATAGAAGCTTACCTTTGCCTCTGCAATACACGGCTCAAAACTTTTAAATGCTCCACTTCTGTATGTTACATTTATTCCTACTTCTTCAGTAACATGGTCTTAACTGGCACCAAGACTAAAGTCCATATCAGTGACCATTTCGATTCCACATCCACTAAACTCTCTTCTTGTATCATTTGTAAACTTTGTAATTCCTTGTGCGGGTACTTTAATGAGGATTTGACTTCAATGCCTGACACTTTTATGCCTAAAAATGTTTGTAACATCAGTATTAGGATCTGTTTGTCCAGATCCAGACTTGTTAGTCATATGAGATCTCATGACGAATTGAAGAGATGGTCCTCTTCTGTAAAGAAGTGGAAATCACCATATACATACTTCTAAATATATGCATACACACTTATAAGCTATTTACTGGATAAACTTACAACATTTATTCCCTTCTCGTGTGACACGAGGATCGTATTTTCGCAGACACTCAACTATCATCAGACTGACCACTCCTACATTCTATAACGCTGTTTATTTATCATTTATTACACTGAAGCTCCTCTCATGTTTATGACTAAAGCAAATCACAGAATATGAAATATAAGAAAGTAGACTATAAACGGTTATGATTTTCTTATTAAAAAATTGTATAATACATTTACATTGGGACCTAAAAGAGAAAATGTTTATACTTCTGTCTCAAACACTTACATATACTATCCTATACATACACTCCATGCACCAACATCTAGGCCCCTCACAATACATATCTTCTCTCATCCATAAACATATTCTGTTACGCATGCACACTAGACACTTACATGCTACATACAAAATTCTTATCTTTCACATATACACACCACAAACAAACGTCTATCTCTTTCATACGCAAACCTCTCTCCTCTCTCTCTTTCTCTTTCTCTCTTTCTCTTTCTCTCTCTTTCTCTCCCCTCATTCTCTCTCTTTCTCAATTTCTCTCTCTCTCTCTCTCTCTCTCTCTCTCTCTCTCTCTCTCTCTCTCTCTCCCCCTCTCTCTCTCTCACCTGTGGCGAATCCAGGTAGGTTTGTTTTTTCTTTGTAGTGCACATAGCTAACTATTTATCTCGATTTTAGTGAGTTTTCATTTCTCACCAAATTGGGTCCCTCACCGGTAATGTTACTCATGAATCCACCCCTGCACACAATACACATACACGCACGCGCGCGTACACACACACACACACACACACACACACACACACACACACACACACACACACACACACAACACACAAATATATAGGCTTAGCAAATATATATATGTATGGGTAGAGTTCTAAAGATGAATAGGCATTACTAGATGCTGTTGCATGGCTAGAGGAGATGAGGTGAGGATGATAATGATGGAGATGGTGAAGGCAAAGGGAAGAGAGGACTAGGTTAATGTGAAACATTCATTAACACCAGTGGGCAAATAAAAGCCTAGACTAGGGATTTTTTCCATTTATTTTTACTGGCAAAGTTGAGGCGTGATGTAAGATGGCTCCAGACGCAGAGAAACAGTTGAAAGAAGGGCCTGGCTTAGTTATGGGCAATTACTTGGATGTAACAGATTTCTGTACGGAGAAAAGGACGGAAATCTATTTAGATGTTTGATAAACAAAATGTTTATTCTTCCCGTAAACAAAATGCAAATACTCTCGTTATTATGAGCGACAAAACATCAGGAGAGTTTTGAATATTATTGTTCTTGGTGTAGTTGTAGCATCAGATAGCTGCTTGCCGTGCGACTGTCTTCTAGTGAATTTTCCCCTCCGGTTGTTCATTGTCTTTGTGTTGTCAGCCGCTGTCTGCTGTCTCTGCTGGCCATCTCCTATGGACTCTGTCAATGCTCTCTTCAAGCTCTCTGTCAAGTAGTCTAGGTGTGCCGAATTTATACTAATGGTTATTCTCAGAAAGAAGCGTGCCAAAAGATGAGATCGTCGCCGGAACTTATTCCACGTGAAGTTGTGATTGATCAGATTTTGTTGATCACGTGGGTAATATTCTTGCGAATCACGACATCAGGTGTAGTGATCTGACTGCTGAGCATTACCGCTACATATACGATCTAAAATTGTATAATTAAGGTAATCCCCCCCCCCCTAACATTTACCTAAACCCTTATCCTTCCCCTCGCAGCAATTTGGATCCTGAAAGTAAATAGGAGTTTATTTATTATTTACATATTTACTAAAACACGTGGTAAATTATTTGGGAGGTTCCTTTTGGGACTCTGTAATATTTTTGGAAAATCATTATGCCAAAAATAAACATACATATTAGTTTCTTCTTCTTCTTCTTCTTCTTCTTCTTC
>NC_068985.1:55760158-55769524 GCF_001194135.2 Octopus bimaculoides | reverse complement strand
GGTTTTCAAGCGCTTAGCTTTTTCTGCAGGTGTTTCTAGTTCGTCTAATTCTTTTATTATTATTATTATTATTATTATTATTATTATTATTATTATTATTATTATTATTATTATTATTATTATTGTTGTTGTTGTTGTTGTTATTGTTATTGTTATTATTATTATTATTATTATTATTATTATTATTATTATTATTATTTTTAAGGCGGCGCGCTGGTAGAATCGTTAGCGCGCCGGGCAAAATGCTTAGCAGTATTTCACTCGTCGCTATGTTCTGAGTTCAAATTCCGCCGAGGTTGACTTTGCCTTGCATCATGTCGGGGTCGATAAATTAAGTATCAGTCTATCCCTTTCCTCTCAAATTCCAGGCCTTGTGCCTATAGTAAAAATTATTATTATTATTGTATGTTTGACTTTTGCTTTGCATTTGTACAAGTTGGATTCAAGTCTCACCCAGAGACATGATGCAGGGCAAAGTCAACCTTGACGGAATTTGAACTCAGAACATAGCGACGGGTGAAATACTGCTAAGCATTTTGCCCGGCGCGCTAACAATTCTACCAGCGCGCCGCCTTAGATAATATTATTATTATTATTATTATTATTATGAGTGTTATTATTGTTGTTATTATTATTATTATTATTATTGAGTGAGAGAGCAGTGCATGCCATCAAAGTGACACTGGGGTAAAATATACGAAGCCCATTATACCCATCATGACTACCCGTCTGATAAGGGTACACCAGGCACATGCATCACAACCATATTTGGGCGACATGGTGATCTTATATCAAGATAAACAACTCATGACCTCGCAGGTGGGGCCCAGTTAGAAATTTCTTCAGGTCGAGTAGCCCATCCCGCCCAAAAGGTCACCGAATAAGGTTTGTTTAAGGATGTTGAGCAAAACAACCACGTTTCCAGAGGTGAATTATTCAAACCCCAAAGAATTCCTCCCAACACATGGCTATGATACTCCCCCACTACTTCTGCTCATGATCAGAGATGCACATATCGTCAGCCACCAAGGGACATGCTCAACTGGTTAAGGTCAAACAACTGACAAGCAAATCTGTGATATTGAGCAGAATATTTGCTGTAGCCCATCTTTTTATACCAAAACAAAACAATGTACATGATATATTATTATTATTATTATTATTATTATTATTATTATTATTATTATTATTATTGTTGTTATTTACCTTTAATCAGCATGTTTGTTACAATCATTCCCCGAGACACACCCAGCGTCCTAGAGCGAATGAAGGATAAGAGATGTTACAGTATAAATGAATGCTTAGAGAGAGCAAGTGGCAGGGGCAGTAGCGGAATATCTTCATGTAATACAAAACACATTCAAACTGATAGGGTTTTTCTAAGAATGTGGGCAGTACTTGTCAGCACAATCTTGTTAATTTCTCTGAGACATGGTTCTCCTGGGATATTATCTAGATATTTGACATCTCTTTCTGATCATACCTAGGTCACCCACAATAACAGGAACAGTTCTCGCTTTAAGATGCTACATCCTTTGTATTTCAATTTCCATGTCCTTATATTTACTTAATTTGTCAAATTCCTTTACAGATATATTCTTATCAGTGGGGACACATCTATTAGTTTACAAGTATTTTCTTCTCTGTCTTTAATGACTATGTCTAGTCGATTAGCCTGAATCGTTCTCTCAGTGTTGACTAGAAAATCCCAGAGGGTAGTGACATTTTTACCTTCAACGACTGGCTCAGGATGATGCTCATACCAGTAAGCAGGAGTTCTGATTTTGTAGTGTTTACATATTTTCCAATGTAAATACTGTCCTACCCTATCGTGGCGATTTTTGTTATTCGTTTGGTCTCAGCACAGGACACCCCAAGACTAGATGGTCTATTGTTTCATCAAATATATCGCAGAATCTGCATTTTGGGTCAGACTCGTTTTGAAGAACGTTAGCCTGGTAGCTTTTGGTAAGCAAGCTTTGTTTTTGTGCCGCTAATATGAAACAGTCAGTCTCTGCTTTCAGTCCTGAGCTTCTCAGCCACTGCTTGCTCTACATCAGCATTTCGGCTTCGAAGTATATACTGTCCATGCAGAGGCTTCTGGCTTCACCGCTCCTAAATGTGTTTCTACCCGTTCTTTTTTGCCGTCTGTTTGATCTATTTTGCTTGTTTGGTGGCAGTGGTTTCAGGTTCTTCATCTAATTCAGGGTTAATACCGAGTTCCCTTGCGAATTTGCAAGCTTCCTTGACAATAGAATGTGATTTTTTGCTGCTTTCGTATTTGCACATAAGCCGCAGCATCCAGTCCTCTGTACTAGATAAATACTTGTTCATTGATATAGCACAGTCTTATAGCACAGTTCTACATGCATCATTCCTCTTCCCCCATTACTTCTAGGTAACTACAGACGATCAACGTCTACTTTTGGGTGGTGCATGTTCTTAGATGTTAGTAGTTATTTTGTCTTCCTGTCCGAGCGTTGCATCTCTGTTAGATTCCAGTTAATGATATTAAAACTGTACTGGACTACTGGAAGTGTCAGGGTGTTAATCACTTCGATGCGGTTTTTAGAGTTGAGTTGAGTTTTTAGTATGAGTCTTATTCTCCTGTAATATTCTTTTCTTATTTTTTCCTTCATAGTAGCATGTTGTATACCATCTCCTTCGTTTATCCCCAGCTATTTATAGCTTTTTTGTGGGTCAAGCTTCTTGATGGTAGTGTCGGTATCTGTTTGCCTGAGCTTACCTCTTACAAAAGCCAAAATCCACCCCGATGCCATTGCTGAACTCTTAAACAGTTTTCTTAACAGCCTTACAAGCTCTTCGTCATTTCTAGCAAACAGCTTCAGATCGTCCATATAAAACAGATGGTTTACTATAATATTGTACACTTCGAACCCATACCCAGTGCTACTCCGTTTGAGAGTGGAATCAGTGCCATGCAAAAGAGTAATGGGGAGTGGGAGTCACCGTCAAAGATGCCTCGTTTGATGTTGATGTTGTTAGATTGGCTCATCCCATTACTATGGCTTAGAAGGAGACGTGTATTCCACTTGGCCATGCTACCTTGTAAGAATTTGGAGACGATAGGAGAGATCTTGTATATCTCAAGGACCCTGAGTAGTCAGTTATGTGGGACACTATCAAACTCTTTCCTGTAGTCTATTCATGCCTACTCAGATTCTTCCTTTTGCTCTGGCAATTCTCTACAATTATTTTTATTTATGAGTAATTGACCTTTGCATCCATAAGAATTCCTTTACAACCTTTTTGAGCGTGTGGAAGGATAAAGTTCTGTTCAAGGAAAGTGTATATTCTTTCAGTTAGTACCGATGTGAGGATCTTGTAGATAGTGTTGTGACATGTTATTGGTCGGTAGCTCTTTGGAGTTTTCGTGTCTTCAGTTTTGGCAGAAGGTATTATTATTGTTGTTGTTGTTGTTGTTGTTGTTCTTGTTGTTGCTATGTGATGAAACCTCACAGCTTATTTTCCTGGGTATGAAGGAAAGTGTCAGCTGTCCACAGCCAGCAGACTAACGTGGCACTTGTTTACTGGTCATGCTTCAAGAACCCTGCAAAAAATTCTTGCAGTTCCAAGTAATGCTGATTTTTTGTGTTCTACATTTACATTTGCACCAATCTTTTTCAGCCATGTTGGAAGTTGAGTGCTGATACTTCCAAGTGCACCAATTACTGTTGGTAAGCTTCGGTTGGTTAAAGTCCATTCAGTCAATTATTTTGTAATAACTATTTTACTGACATTGTCGGGATCGCGGCGGTGACATTTCTTTTGAATTACACCCACTTTTTTTCGGGGGCGGTGTAATTCAGTGATACCTATTTTACATTTGTGTGAAAACAAAAATTTTGTATATTTTGTAAAAAAAAAAAAAGTCGATATACGACAAAATAACACAAAAATCGACTGTGAACAGTATTCAGTCGACCCAGATTTAATTCCAAATATAGTCATGGCTAGAGTTAAAATAAATTTATTGACATAAAGCAATAGAATTCCTTGTTGCTATGACGACAGAAACACCTGCAAAGATACAAGTTGCAACAAAGACAATGACAACAACAATAACAATAACAGCAGGAACTGTAACGATAACGTGTTCAACAACAACAGCAGCAACAGAAACAGCAGAAGCAACAATAGCACCAACACCATCAACAACAACAACGATACAATTATCAGTAATAACAATACTATATTATTTACATTCGACGGATATTTGTCCTCATCTTGTTTGTTGTTAACACAAACGTATCGGCTGATATACCCTTCAGTCTACTTCAGGTGTCTTGGGGAAATTTCGAACCTGGGTTCTCATTCCTAAAGTATTATTATCACTGCTTGGAATCGAACTCGGAATCTTGGGGTTAGTAGCCTGTGCTCTTAACCACGACGCCATATGCCTGTGTATAATTACGGAGTGAATTTTAGGGCTTATAAATATAATATTTTTCTATCCTTCCTTAATACTGGTTCCCATATGCTGCTCATATCTGCACTAGGTCTGCTTAGGAGGTTGTTGTGCCCTAGCATATGTGCTGTTTGTTTTAGTTTTCGTATTTTCCAGTGGTGTTCTCTGTCTATTATTTTAACGTCATCTCACAAGGAGAGGTGGTCTCCATTTTTCCATACATGAGCTATACCCGATTTATCAATATCTCCTCGTGTCACAGCTTTGCGATGTTCGTCTACCCTTATTTTGAGGGTAACAATACTAATAACAGCAAAAACTATGGCAACAATAACAATATAAAAAACACAACTCTTTATCTTTTTTGAGGGCAGTTAACCAGGAGACCATGCATTCGGTGCAAGACCTGAAAGGTAAAGCCATCCAGTACAAAAATGATATTGTAAAACCAGGTGCTATATCCCTTAGTGAGTAGGAAAAATCTAACTCTAACCGAAAATCCATTGTTTATAAATGCGTTTCTCGCAAGTGGAGAAAACTTAAATTTCATACTTCGGCATCTGCTTGGTGGTCAAAGTAAACAGCCATATATCGGAACCATTTCGCATAGCAAGATCGGTCTGTCAGGGTTGTCCATTGTAGCCTCTTCTTACGTGCTGGCTCTCGAGCCAATAGTGCAGAAGTTCGAACAGTTGAGGGGCATCCCTTTCGATCTGGGCCAAGGTAGAGTTGTGTCGACGTACGAGGATGACGACACCGTCATGGTGTCGGAGGCCTCCGAAGTGGAGACGGTCGGTACTATTCTAAAGGAATACGAGTCGGTCGCAGGGGCCAAAATCAACGCCAACAAGTGGATGGGCTCGCGTCTGGACACCTGCAGAGGAAATTCGATACCGTCGGACGGCGTCGTTGGAAGCTGGACTGATGGACCAGTTAAGCTACTCAAGGTCTGGATCGGTCGATGTGACGAACTGGGACGAGGTGGAACAAGGTGGCCAGTCTTACCCAGAAATGGGCAGAGAGGAAGCTGTCTCTGAAAGGTTCCAGCGGAGGTGGCGAATGCCTACATCACTTCCGTCGCCATTTATCGCCTGACCGTCGTATCTTGCTCCGGCTACTGCTAGATCAGGCTGGAGCGTCTCTTATTCATTTTCTTAAGATGGCAGGAATGCATTCCAATGATCAGGCTGTCAGTCTGCTGCCAGCATCCTATGCGTGGCGGCTTATGCATGCCGTGGATTCTGATGCGCAGACATACGTTCAGGTTGTGCTATCTGCAACGATTTCTAGACAGTGAACGTGTGTGGTTTCCATCTGTGAGGCACATCTTTCCGCAGATCGTCTCCTTGACGCCTGGCGCCTGGAGTGTCGTCAGGTGCTCACAGCCCAGTACCAGTCGGGCAAAGGGATTGGTGGATGTTCCACTTCAGCAATAAATAGTTGATTAGTGGCAGAGAAGTACTTTGAGCGTTGATGAAGACGATCTGTTCCAGAGGACTTTCTGGTCGGGGACTATCATGGATAATTTCCAGATGCTTTGGCATGGCAGAGCTACCGAGGGGCGCTTCCAGTTCGAGATAACCTCTGCAGGCACAGATGTACTGTCGGACAGAATTGTCCGAGGTGCGCATAGAGCGATGAAATCGTTCCGCATACACTCGTTCAGTGTCCGGGCATTGCTAACTTGTGGAGATATGTCGAACAGCTGCTGTCGCGTGTGTGACGGATCCGTCTATCGGCCGAGTCTATAGTTATGATTGCCCCGCCGCCTTCCTTCAGGCAAGGTAGTTTTCCTTTGCCTGGTGACTGTAGTGAAAGAGGTTGTCTGGTGGACGAAACTGAAAGGCATGAGGACAGATACTTTCCTCTTTGGTAGAGCCTTCATCGAGTTTTTCAAGTTTCACTTGAAAAGGAAAGTGAGGGATGGAGAGGGAGGTACTGTCCTTGAGTGAATTAATTGAAAGGTGGGTGAACGTTACGAAAATGGTGAGAGTGGATGTTACCGCTATATGTGTATACCTGTGAGCCGGAAAGAGGAATTGGAGAGGGAACTTATCCTTGGTGTTCAATATCTTGGACGGTGGGGTTCCACGATTATCAGGAGGACCACATCACTATCATCCTTCCTTCCTTCCTTCCTTTTTACTGTTGTATATTATGATATTATGTATGCTTTCCCCCTTTCTTTATTTGATATCGTGTATGCTTTCTATTTATGTATTATTTTTTATTTCATTTTATTTCATTATATGTAAACACCCATACTTTATGTTTGTCTTTCTATTGTCCTCTTATCCTTCACCCTGGTAGCAAATAAATCAGCATCATCATCGTCGTCGTCGTCGTCGTCATCACCATCAATATTGGTTTAAAATTTTGGCTCAAGGCCAGTAATTACATCGACCTCAGAGTTCAAGTGGTTTTTATTTTATTGACCCCGAAAGGATGAAAAGCAAAGTCGTTTCACCGAAGTTGACTTTCTTTTTCATCCTTTTGGGGGCAATATAATAATACCAGTTTAGTACTGGGGTCGATGTAATTGACTTGACTCCTCACCGAAATTGCTGGTCTTGTGCCAAGATTTGAAATCAATATTATTAAGGCAGCGAGCTGGCAGAATCGTTAACATGCCGGGAAAATGCTGACTGGCATTTCGTCCGTCCTGACGTTCCGCGTTCAAATTTCGCCGAGGTCGACTTTGCCTTTCATCCTTTCGGGGTCGATTAAATAAGTACCAGTTACGCTCTGTGGTCGATATAATCCACTTAATCCCTTCCTCCAAATTTGAGGCCTTGTGCTTCCAGTAGAAAAGATTACTATTATAATTATTATTATTATTATTATTATTATCATCATCATCATTATAGATGTCGAATAGTATACAATATCGTAATGTTGTTGATTGAAGATATTGTGTCTACCGGGAGTTTTTACTGTTTGACAAGTCACAACAAGGACCTCAGACAGACAGTACTTTACAATATGCGTGCAGTTCCAAGTAATGCCGACTTTTGCAATACACCTAGATTGTAAGGTATTACTAAAGATTTTAGCGATCTCAATTCTCAGGTCTCCATATTTATCAACCTTTTCTCTTTCCTTCATGATGATATGTTGATCTCCTGGCACTGTCACGTCGATTATTAAGCACTCTTCATTGTCCCTCCTAAATGTTACTATATCCAGCTTTCGGTGCTCTAATACTTAGTCTGTCTGGAAGTTAAAGTCCCAGGGGGAGTTTTGCCTTCCCCCTTCCGTTCATTACCTTTTTCGGTGTATATTGGTACCAAGCACCCGTAACCTCATATCCATACTTACGACATATTATCCAATGGAGGTTTTGGGTTACCATTATTATTATTATTGTTGTTGTTGTTGTTGCTGCTGCTGCTGTTGTTGTTGTTGTTGTTGTTGTTGTTGTTGTTGTTGTTGTTGTTGTTGTTGTTATTATTATTATTATTATTATTATTATTATTATTAAGAGAGCAGCGCATGCCATCAAAGTGAGACTGGGGTAAAATATATGAAGCCCAGTATACCCATCATAACTACCCGTCTGATAAGGGTACACCAAGCACATGCATTACAACCATTTGTGCGAGACATGGTGATCTCATGTCAAGATAAATAGCACATAATAATTTCAAAAATTTCAGGTTTTGTGACTGAAACGAAAAAAACTCAGGATGGTCAATGCCTTTAAACTGGACAAATGGAAACTGTAGAAGCTCATCGGATGGACTGGGTTTGTAAGGTCAGTCAAGTCACGTATTATGCTTGAAAGTTAATAATACACGTATCTTTAATTAAATAATTAGGCAGTTCAGCTGATGGAATTGAATGAATATTCATCGCTAAAGCCGGTACAGAACCATTTAATATTTACTTGAGGCGTAAGTATTTGTATTAGAGAGAACATGAGTTTAGATGTGGTGTGCATATATGTGTACGAGAATGTGTGTGTATGCGCGCACGAGTGCATTTGAGGGAAATGGTGTTTAGATTTGATATGTGTATGAGATAAAACAAGTATACGTAAGAGAGGTTTGCTTGAAGACAGATGTCTCTCTGTGGAGAGTATGTGTGAGAGAAGATATGTACGAGAGCGGTGCATATCTGTAAGACAATGTACATCCTAGTTTAAACATCAAATCCGGCTGACGAGATTCAGATAGCATTACGATGAGATAAGAGCATATTTTGGTTTATTGGGACAGCATGGAGTCGAGGGTGTAATGATGGCATTGGTAATATGGTGGTGATGCGTTAGGGATAGTTGTGTTGATGTTGGTGGTGTGAGGTGGTAGTAGTAGTATGATTGAGGTAGTAGTGGTGACGGTTGTAGTGTGGGAGTGGTGGTGTGTTTATAGTGATGATATGATGGCACTTGACTAAATATTAAAACTAATTGTATAATTACATACTACTGGAATGAAACGCATGTATGTATCTTTATACACACACACGCACACACACACACACACACAGATAATGATGCAAATAAACAAAACAATCCGCTCGGGCTAGATATATAAAATATACATGCATATATACATATAAATAGAGAAACACAAAGACTGAAGATATTCAGATGATGAACATTCATTATAAATACGTAGATGTTTATATATTAACAGAGTAGATTCATACAGAGTACAAAGGTGCAGAAAAACAAAATATATATGTATACTTTATTTATCTTTTCCAAACGGATTTTTTGTTTATTTGCATCATTGTCTCCATATTTGCTCATCTGGATTCCTCTTATAGCCACTCTTTTGTCCATGAACTTGGTCCTCGTTAAAGATTTTGGAGTGTAAATTCAAATAATTTGAGCGTTTTCTATGTTGAGTAGTTTTAGATCTCATCTGTTGACTTTCTCTCTCTCTCTCTCTCTCTCTCTATATATATATATATATATATATATATATATATAT
>NC_068985.1:55754612-55758920 GCF_001194135.2 Octopus bimaculoides | reverse complement strand
GTGTGTGTGTGTGTGTGTGTGTGTGTGTGTGTGTGTGTGTGTGTGTGTGTGTGTGTGCGTTTCTACTTACTAGGACTTTGGTCTTTGCTGAAATAACTCTAAGGTCCCTTGGTTCCAGACCTTGCTTCCGCATCTGAAATTTCTTCTCTAGTTCTGATAATGATTCAGCGATAAGAACAAGGTCATCAGCGTAGTGGAGCTTCCAAGGGCAGTCAGTCTCATTTCCTCTGTTGTGGCCTAGAGGACTATAATGAACAAAAGGAGGCTAGGAATCGATCTTTCGGAAATTCCTACCTGTACACTACATTCATTGCTCTACTCGTTGCCGACTTTCACCTTACTAACACCCTCCATGTAGATGGCTTGTGCAGTTCTCACCAGCCACTCATCTATCCCTAGCTTCCGCATTGACCACCAAATAAGGGAGCTGGGGACCCTGTCAAAAGCGTTATCCATGTCGAAATAAGTCAAGTACAGAGGTATATTTTTGTTTAAATACTTCCTACAGGTGCCTTACCAGGAATATAGTATCAGTAGTGCTTCTCCCTGGCACAAAGCCAAACTGCATCTCATCTCGACTAACTCTCTTCCTAATTAGTTGAGCTTTGATCTTCTCTGTAACTTTCATGACCTGGTTCAGCAATTTGATACTTCTGAAATTATTTCTCTCTAAAGCGTCATCTTCACCTTTGTCGCAGTTGACTATAATGCTGCTATGCCAGTCATTGGGTATGACTCCCACGTGGACAACCTGATTAACTATACGAGTGACTAGGCCATAACCCACTCCGCCATGTATTTTAAGCATCTCAGCGGGGATTCCTGATGGACAGGAGGCTTTCCCTCTCTTCATATCTTTAATTACTTTATCTACCAAGCTACTGTCTGTTCGGATAGCTGGTCCCTCTGCTGGATCCACAGTAGGCAGACTCTCCTTCTTTTATGTGTTCTCTACATTTAGCAGCTGTTCATAGTGGTACTTCAAACCCTCTTTCTTTACAGAATCACTAAGTACAAGTGAACCATCATCCATGTGAACGCATTCCTCTCCTACCACATTGCAATTTTCTAAGACATACTATCATGTAATCCGGAACACCTCAAACCTCTGGTCTTCACGCCGCATAACATTGGCAAACTTCTTCCCGTCTGCTTCTCTTCAAGCTAAATATATCTGTCTCCTAGATTCTCTTCTAGCTACCTATTATAATTCTCTGCTACCACCACTCTTCCAGTCCATCCAGGCCCATTTATTTGTTCTAATGACCTTATCTACTACACTGTTTCACCACCATGTCACCTTAGGTCTGGATGGAACTTTGCCACAGATTTGGTCAGTGGCTTCATTAAGTTGTCCCGCTGGAGCCGCTGGGTATCCTTGATGTAATATGTCTCTATCTCCCCCTCCTTCTCGTCAAATGTTTCAATTAGAACGTCTCTAAATCTCTGACTACTCAGGGGACCTTAAGCTTCCAGATCTTTCTTTACCAAACTGGTTTAGTTTTTAGCATCCTTCTAGCTCAAAGCCTGAAGTCACTAACAACTAACTATGTTGAGACGTGCACTCTTCACCTGGGAAGGTCTTTGCATTTACAAGCAACCAACTTTCCAGCTTTCTGGTAAGAATGTAGTCAATTCATAACCTTCAAGCACCCGATGGAAGTCATCCGAATGCTGCCCAACACACCCATTGAAGTCACCGGCCACGAAGAGAAGGACACTGTCATTTGTAGACGAGGTAGACCGCAAAAGGTGGCATAAAATCAGAGTGGCAGCCTCGGTTGAGGAGTGTAAGTAGAAGTAATAGTTGTTGCTCCACTTTGCAACACTAGTCTAAGTTTAATTATCCTATCACTCTGACTACCTCGATTGCCTTATCAACCCATTTCTCAGCAAGAAGTATGCACACGCCACTAGCCATTTGCTTACCCAGAAGATTTTATACTTATGTTCTTTGCCTGTGAGGAACCTGGCAGAAGCTCCCCACCACCTTAGCTCTTGGATGCAACACACATCAATACGTCTTCGCTCTAGCATCTCAACAATCTCATGAACGATGAAATGGCTACTTTGTTGCATGGTCACAGTACTGGGGTAGAGATATATCTGTTCATAGGCAAAAATGAAACAAATACGAGAGAAACAAAACAAGGAAGCATTAAAAAAACCGGCACGTTTTTACTAGGATTACTTAATTCAAATAATATTTAGCCAAATGGCTGCACTGTAGCATGATCCCAGTAATGGGAAAAAGATATATCTGTTCATAAGTAAAAATGGGACTAATACGAGAGAAACAAAACAAAGAGGCAAAAAGGGGCACGTTTTTACTAGGATTAATTATTTTAAATGATATTTAATACTCAGGCATGGTAGAACAAGTTAAATTAAATAGCATGACGTTAAAATTAAAAGCGAGGAAAGAAAAACGAAGCGTCGCTTATCTGAACATATCTTCTTCGTTCACAACAGACCAGAGTGAGTCAGCAAAGCAAGCGAGACGATATTTATGAGGAGGACGCCAAGAAATAAGATACAACTATTGAGTCGGAAGTCTATAAGGTTATGCTGATCAGGAACGACCAATCGCTACTCTGTTGCATGATTACAGTACTGTGGGGGAGACATATCGCTTCATAAGCAAAAACGAAATTAATACGACAGAAACAAAACAAAGACCAAAAAAAAAAGGTGCGCTTTTACTCGGATGAGTTAACTTAAATAATATTTAGTCAAATTGTTGCACTGTGGCATGGTGACAGTAATGGGTGAGAGATATATTTGTTGATAGCGAAACAAAAAGAAGCAAAGAATTAAAAAAAGGACACGTTTTTACTAAGATTAATTAACTTTAATAATATTTAAAATTAGGCATGGTAGAGCAAGTTAAATTGAATAAGATGACGAAAAAAGAAAACGAATTTTCGTTTTATCTGAACTTGTCTTCTTCATATTATTATTTTTTTAAACTTTTGTATGCTATGTATACATGTTCCTTCTCTTTCAGTGCATACAGCGTATACTTGTTTTTCTTTCTTTCTTTCTTTCTTTCTTTCTTTCTTTCTTTCTTTCTTATAATTTCAATATATCTATAAAACCCAACACTTTATGTCTGTCTTTGTATTGTCCCCGTCATTATTATTATTATTATTATTATTATTATTAAGCCGACAAACTGATAGAACCGTTAGCACGCTGAACGAAATGCTTAGAGGTATTTAGCTCGTCTCTTTCTGAGTTCAAATTCCGCCGAGGCCGACATCGCCTTTCATCCTTCGGAGTCGATAAAATAAGTACCAGTTGAACACTAGGGTCGATGTAATCAACTCATCCCTTCCCCCAAAACTGCTGCCCTTGTGACAAAATTTGAAACCATTATTATTATTATTATTATTATTATTATTATTAGCTTTTTTTCTTCTTAGAATTGTGTTTCCATTTCTTGCCGAGTGTCTTCCCGATACCTAGGGCAAAGAAATTCATTGTATGCATTGGTAAGCCATGAAAATAAACACACCAGATTGTTAATTTACAACGTCATATGATAGAAAAAGGAAAGGAAAAACAAAAGAGGGAAAAAAGAAAAAAAAAAGAAGATAGAAAAAAGGATAAAAAGATGAGTGAGAGAGCAGCACACGCCATTAAAGTGATGCTGGGGTAAACGTATACCCATCATGACCACCCGTCTGGTACTCCAGACATGCATCACAATCATATGTGCGAGACGTGGTGATGTCATATCAACATAAACAACTCATGAGCTTGCAAGTGTCTCCCAATTAGAATTTTTTCAAGTCAAGTAATCCATCCCGCCCAAAAGATCCCTGAATAAGAGTTGTTTAAGAAAGATGAAGGAAAAACCCAAGTTTCCAGGGGGTAAATTATTCATTTCCCAAAGAATCTCTCTCAACACATGTCTATGATGTTCCCCCACTACTTCTGCCCGTAATCAGAGATGTACATATTGTCAGCCACTAAGGGACATGCTCAGCTGGTTTAGGTCAGACAACTGACAAGTAAATCAGTGGTATTGAGCAGAATATTTGCTGTAGCCCATTTTTTATACCAAGACAAAATATGTACATGTTAACACTTTCAATCAGTTTAGATCAGAAACCATGAGAGCTACTGCCTGGTATAGCATCAGGGCATTTATTATTATTATTATTATTATTATTATTATTATTATTATTATTATTATTATTATTATTATGGTGGCGAGGAGGTAGAATCGTTAGCGTGCTGGGCAAAATGCTTAGCGGCATTTCGTCCGTCTTTACATTTTGAGTTCAAATTCTGTCAAATTCG
>NC_068985.1:55752095-55753587 GCF_001194135.2 Octopus bimaculoides | reverse complement strand
GGTTCAAAAAAGGAAAAAAAGACAAAAAGGAAAAAGACAAATAAGAAACAACAACAAAAAACAACAACGTGAGGACGAGATACAGATTGTGTTCTAGACGCTCGGGAAAGGAAAGAAAGAGAATTTGAGGTTTCGAGCGGAGCTCTTCGTCGGAAATAAAGAAAGTCCAAAGAAGGGAAAAACGGAGGAAGAAAAAATCGCCACCGATATCCACGAGGTTACATTGTGGAAGCTATATATGTATGTGGAAGCCATATATTGTTGTATTTGGGGATGGTCATGTTGCCAGTTTAGCCAATAAAAACACACGCACTATATATTTGGTGTTAATTTGCTTCAGTTTTATTTTACATTTATCGTATTTCGGCCAGAGTTCTTTCGTCACACTTCTGTGACCTCATCAGTGGTCCTTTGCTTTCTTCTTTCCTATTTGTATGTCTTTCCTTACTAACGATCAGCCATTTTGTATTTTGTATTCCTATTGTATGTGTCTTTATTTGCGCATGCGTATCCCCATATGTGTCTATGTTTAGTAAATGCGTGTGTGTATATGGGGAGTGCCTGTATTATCTGTATCTCCTGTTTATACACGTTCGTTTAATTTGTTTTTATTTATTTGTTCATGTGTTTATGCCTACTTATTATCATTTTTTCTATTCTTTCTTTTTTTTTGTTTGTATTTAATTTAATTTTTAAAAACTTTGTTAACGAATATAGTTATTTAATTCCATTTGTTTATCTGTGTATTGTATTATATTTTGTTCATATTATTACCAGTTTATGGGGATTTTATTCTGTCATATGTTGTAGTGTGTTGGGGTGTGTGCTAGTGTTCCATTCCAGTTTGCTATTCAGGCTAGGTTTATCTTCTATTATGTGTGTAGCTTCTGTAATTTGTCTAAGCGTTGCGTCTGTCCTATGTGTGGACAAGATTTTAACTTCTATGTTGTTGAGTGAGCCTCTGTGTTCCTGCTCAGCGTGCTGGTACAGAACTGATGAGCTCTTCTCTTCCTTAAGTTCCCTCCAATGCCTCATTTACCCGCTCTCCTATGCTCCGTGCCGTTTCCCCATAAGTACGTAGTTGTCTTGTTACTGCATCGTCCCTTGTACATCTTATACTATAGGCTACATTTCTGGCTTTACAGTTTGGTTGTGGGCTAAATCTACATACAGTACAGTTCCTATCAGTACAGGGGGTTCTACTAAAAGGGTAGGTTCTACCGATAAGGGATTTAATAGGGTGGCCTGGCCTTTCAACAACCATTATTCTTAGCTTAAATTTGTCTAGGGCCCTTCTAAAGCGGTATGCCTGTTCGCCTCTAGGAGTGGTGTCGATGAACATGACGCTCTGGTATTTGTGGCTAACATACCATGAGTTGGCCTTCCCTATTTTCTTCTTAATCCTTTCAATGGTGTTCCATGACTTGTTCCTATAAAGTGGGCAAATCCCATTCCTATCGTTACGTTTGATAGTTTCAAATTTCCTCATAGC
>NC_068985.1:55750619-55751754 GCF_001194135.2 Octopus bimaculoides | reverse complement strand
CACACACACACACACACACACACACACACACTCACTCACACACACTTACATACGTACATACGTACTTACATTAGGCTTCTCAAAACCAGAAAGGAGAAAGCTGATTCGGAGATTACAGATCCAGTCCATCACTGGAACAGTCAAAATTTGTAAAAACTTTCCAAATGTTTATCATTTAAGTATATATGCGTATGTCTAGGCATGCAACTATATACATGTGCACATACACTAACTTCAAATGCTGCACATATACACACATAGATGCAAACATACCCTGTTGATGTTACTGAAATTCCAATGACGGAGCCTTGAATCTAGGTTACAAATCGGATCCTTCTCTGTTGGTAAGAAATCTTGAAATTAAACTGATTAATGACATACATACATACATACATACATACATACATACATACATATAATGTGTGCGTGCTAATGTGTGTATGTATATAAATGCATATGATTGTGTGTGGGAGTGTGGGGGGGGGGTGCGCGCGTGTATTGATATAGATTTTTATTGAAGCTGAAAATCTCCACAAACTGTTACTCTGAGCTTCTAGTCAGTGGTCATCAGAGAAGTTAATTTTTAAAATAATACAATCGTTTATAAATGTTTAGAAATACTGCAGTGATAATTATTTGGGAAATCATCAAACAAACATTTAAACGTAATTGGTCACGGTGTTAGGACATCTCAAAATCTAAGGCAATCTGAACTAAAACGGTTGACCATAAGCAATATCATAAAA
The DNA here is from genome assembly GCF_001194135.2 of Octopus bimaculoides. NCBI lineage: Eukaryota > Metazoa > Mollusca > Cephalopoda > Octopoda > Octopodidae > Octopus > Octopus bimaculoides. The sequence goes on along the minus strand of NC_068985.1, from coordinate 55,751,008 downwards.
AATAAACGAGTAAAGTTGAATAAATGTCAAAAGCATAACTGGTCTATGTGCATGTTGACAGACATAACATTTGCAACAAAGATATTCCAGTACAGTTTTTTTTCACCTTTTGCCCGCATGAATTCACATATACACACATGCGCATACACACGTGTATGTCATTATTCAGTCTTATTTCAAGATTTCTTGTCAATAGAGAAAGAGCTGGTTTCTAATCTAGATACAAGACTCCTTCATTGGAATTTCAATATCAACAGGGTATATTTTTATGTATGTATGTATGTATGTATGTATGCATGTATGTATGTATGTTTATATGTGTGTATACGTGCAGATTTGTATGCTTTGTTTTATGTATGTCTTCTCATGCATACACTTGCATATCTAGA
>NC_068985.1:55749690-55750519 GCF_001194135.2 Octopus bimaculoides | reverse complement strand
TATGTTTGTATGTATATGTAAGAATATTATATGTATGTAAGTATAAAGAGCTTTACCCAGACGCTATCTCATAGCAAAATTGGCGTATAAACAAAACACATACACTATACTATATATACGACCGATAATGTTTACATTACTAGAGCTGCTTTTAGTTCGTATTTTTCATTTTCTTTCACATGTGTTGCGCCGCAGCACATCAACAAATAGACTTCACTCCATTTGCACATAAGTCAGACCAGCGATTCACTTCGTCTTGAGATGGTCCGAGTATTTGGTATTGATAAGCTTAATAATGGCGAAATATCGGTATCTACTATTCTCCGTGATTCCGTGGTGAGTTGTCTCGCCTGGTTTATGATGTTCAACTGTTTTTAACACTCAGTGTCGTGTGGAGAGCTTTCCCCAGACGCTATCCCGCAACTGACTTGGCGTATAAACAAAAAGCATGCACTATGTATGTGCGACTGATAATGTATGCATGTATGTATGTATGTTATCAATCAGTTTCATTTCTGTATTTCTTGTCCATAGAGAAAGAGCCGGACTCTAACATAGATTCAAGGCTCCTTCATTGGAACTTTTATCAACATCATCTAGGTATTTGTGCATATGTGTGTGTGTGTGTGTGTGTGTGTGCAGTATTTGGTGTTAGTGTATGCGCAGATTTGTATGTTTGTTTTATGGATGCGTTTTTATGTATATATTTTCATGTCTAGATGCATGCATATGTATTTATGTGCTAAATTTTTGGAAAGTTTTACATATCTTTACAGTTCCATTGATGGCTTGAATCTGTAGTCTTCTAATCAGCCATTTTCTTTCAGGT
>NC_068985.1:55746657-55748672 GCF_001194135.2 Octopus bimaculoides | reverse complement strand
ACACACACACACACACACACACACACACACACACACACACATATACGACAGGCTTCTTTCAGTTTCCGTCTACCAAATCGACACACAAGCCTTTGCTTGGCTCGAAGCTGTAGAAGAAGCCACTTTCCCAAAGTGCCATGCAGTGGGACTGAACCCAGAACGATGTGGTTGAGAAGCGAACTTCTTACCACACTACTGCACCTGTATGTATGTATCAATTTAATACACAATCAAAAGAGTTACTAATAGTTACACGATTTTATGGTACTTTAACTAGGTATGTTTATAAAATATGCCATGTATCTCCAAGCAATCTGTCAAGCCTTGTTTATGTGTTAGATAAATTTTATAAACAGGGACGCTGGACAGTGACAAAATAACCAAAACGAGAAGAAAAATAGAAAGAGGAGAAAGAAACGAAAGCAAGAAAACCAATATCCCTGTCCACCCTGATTGCAGAAACCACGATTAATGTAGCTGATACAGAACAAAATAACAAAATATTCCTTCCTTTTACTTGTATCAATCATTTGACTGCGGCCATGCTGGATGCCGGGTGGAAAGGTCTTAATCGAACAAATCGACCTCAGGACTTATTTTTAAGCCTAGTACTTATTCTATCGGTCTCTATAGCTGAACTGCTAGGTTACGGGGACGTAAATACATCAGCATCAGTTGTCAAGCGGTGATGGTGGGGGAAACAAACACTTACATAATGAAACACACACACAGGTACATATATACATACTAGCAGCTGAGCCCGGTTTCACTCGGTCGGTTTGGATGATGTGGCTGTAAAACCTGCTCTGTGTAAGCATTTGACTTGTTTGGGCACGCTCACTTTGAAAACAATTTTAGAATGACTTTTTCTGTCAAAACGCTAAAAATAACTGACTAACAAAAAAACTCAACCAAGATTCAACCAAATAAAAATATAAACCCAAATACTAAGCGAACAAAAATGAACCATCCCACTTCCATTGCGCGCGTACACGCACACACACACACACACACACACACACGCACGCGCACACACACACACACACACACACATTTACATACCCCCTTTAAATACACACATATTCACACAGAGCGTACAATTTGCATCATCCCACTACCAAATCTGACATCACCCCTTCCTTCCTTATTCATCTATCACCCCTTCCTTTCTCATTCATAAGCACAAGAGTATTATTATAGTAGATTATCTCGGTAGCCATGGGAGCTATGAAAAAATATGACATCACCCCTTCCTTTCTTATTCATCTATCACCCCTTCCTTTCTCATTCATAAACACAAGAGAATTGTTGTAGTAGATTACATCGGTAACCATGGGAGCTATGAAAAAAATACAAAGCCCAGCATCACCACAGGATCATTCTACACATCTGTGTAATTTTTCACGCAATTCCACCCAGCCGTTTGACCATGAATCCCAAGACAAGAAAGAATCGCCCATGTCAAATTTATATGTATAGATATATATACGATGGGCTTATTTCAGTTTCCGTCTACCAAATCCACTCGTAAGGCTTTGGTCGGTCCGAGGCTAGAGTAGAAGACACTTGCCCAAGGTGCCACGCAGTGGGACTGAACCTGGAACCATGTGGTTGGGAAGCAAACTTCTCACCACACAGCCACGCCTGCGCCTGTCAAAATTTGCGAGACAGCAACTCAATCCGGAGCGGCTGTTAGCCTTCATTCCGACAAAAGAAACCTATCCATGTATTTGCACCTGCTAAAATATTCAGATCTGGAATTATGCAATGCTTTGGAATTCTTGGATCTAAGAAGAATATGAGATATTTCTGCTACGCATATGTTGCATTTCTTAGGTCCATTAGCATATGACTTGGATTTCTCCACGATTCTCCGCTTGATTGTTTGTGGTGTGGAGTTGGTCTTCAAACCCCATACGTGGCTAGCTAACTTAGTAACATTGCTTTTGTCGATATGCAGGAAAGAAGATAGATGGTGTGCATATATGAATGTATGTATATATATATATATATAT
>NC_068985.1:55743158-55745794 GCF_001194135.2 Octopus bimaculoides | reverse complement strand
GGATAGCACTTACCAAAAGCTTTCTTTATCATGTCTGTGTTTATTTTATTTAAAGAACTTTTTATACAATTGATAATTTATAATTTGAGAAAATATATTTCAAATCCATCCATCCATCCATCCATCCATCCGTCCATCCATCTATCCATTCATCCATACTTACATACATACATACCGACATACATGATGGCTGCAAACTCGTGTTCAAGTATTGCCATCGTCTGATCGAAAGTCCCACACATGCGAAGACTATGACCAGCCATTTTTGTGATAGGTCTTACTTTTGTTTTTCAAGCTATGCCTTTGCATGATGATTTTTTTTATAGTAGGGAAAGGATCTGCACAAATTCAGTCCTACTCTCTGAAAATGGACGACACAGACTCGAAAAGAAGAACTAGTCTACATCATCGAATATTGTCAGTGTCGCAGGTTTTCTTTCAGAGTTTCCCTCTCCTAGAGAGATGTTGTGACAATAATAGAGGGGTCTCTCACTCCAAGTGAACCAACTGCGCACCTGGACACCAACTCAGGTATTTCCACATCCCTGTGCATACATACATGCATACACACACATGTACACATATTGTTTGATGGCCGTTGACTGCTCATGAGCCCTGCCGCCCTTTGACAGGTCTTATTTTCCGTCCTGCAGGGTGTTCAACAATCACTCTCCTCACCAAGCAAGCTTGGTGGGGTTGCCAATTTAGTCATAAACGACCCGACCATGCAACAGGTTGTATTAGGTTACATGTTACCAGTAGCGCCTAAGAGCGACCTGACATAACACACATACATGCATACCTACCTACCTACCTACCTACCTACCTACCTACCTACCTACCTACCTACCTACTTACCTACCTACCTACCTACCTATATATCTACATACATACATACAAACATACATACATACTTACTTACATCACTGGAACTATAAAAATCTGTAAAACTTTTCAGAGGTTTATCATTTAAATACATATGATCATGTCTAGATATGCAACTATATGCATGAGAATACACATATAAAACCTACACATCTGCACATGCATACATACATACATACAAATATACCCTGTTGTTGAGGTTGAAATTCCAATGAAAGAGCCTTGGATCTAGGTTAGAAAGTGCTTCTTTCTCTATTGGCAAGAAATCTTGAAATAAACTGAATAATGACATACATGCATACATACATACATACATACATACATACATACATACATACAAACGTGCATACGTACATACAGTCTCTCCGACACATGCAGGACTATATTTTCCGATGTTTCCTTTCTTAATTTAAGATATTAGGGTATGGTTTGAGAAAAATTTGGCCGCTATATCAAACATGTTGACCACCCACACAGAGGTCATCCCTCGTCGGCTAGAAGTAAACTTTCTTGTTGCTGTATATTCCCAGATCAGTCACAATCGAACAAAACTATGATAACAGCATTCCTGTCGTGATAATCTCTTTATTGTGTAGCAGGAACTATATTGCTTAATATGGCCTTATCTTTAGAGGTGTTTTCTATTATAACTTCGGGCCGACTGGAGCTTTGTGAGTGAATTTGGTCGGTGGAAATTGAAAGAAGCCCGTCGTATATATAAATATTTATATATAGCTATGAGAGTGTCTTTGTATCTGTGTTTGTACCCCACCACCGTTTGACAACCAATGCTGGTGTGTTTATGTGACCGTAACTTAGCGGTGCAGCAAAAGAGACCGAAAGAGTAAGTACCGAGCTTAAAAATAAAAAAAGTAAAGGGATCGATTCGTTCAGCTAAAAACTCTTCAAGGCCGCTGTCTAATGACTGAGACAAGTAAAAGATATAAGATAATAAAGACATTTAAATAAAATATTTTTGTTACGATCTTTTTTTGTTAGTTAAAATTGTAACTATTTTTTGCAACGTTTTTCCTGCGACTTAACAAACAACTGAAGTCAACACAACTGCTTCTCTAACCATAGATTGACTAAAATTTAGGACTATGTCAATCCAAGAAATCAATAGGATGATAGTATGAAGGAGCTGGATTAAACAGTAGCACGTTGGGTTAAATTCCTAAACATTCAGAGTTCGAATCCCACTGAGTCTAATTTGATTTTCATCTTTCTAATTTTGCTGATATAAATATCAGTAATTTAATGTTTCAAGGAAGTCTACTAAAACTGATACCCCTACCAAAGTGGCCCTTGTGACCAGTTAAACCATAACATTACACCAAACCGTTATTAAAGAAGCATAAATGATATCACTCTGCCGGATAGAAATAGCTGGCATAACTCCCATGAATCACATACCAGTGCCATAGAAAAGGAAGCACATACAGGACAATGTAGTCTAGATAGATTAGCTTTGGATAATTGACGGGATAGTCAATGCTATCTAGGGACTAAAGGACAACACTGACTATTGCAGCTATGGAAGAATTTTATAATGAGCATGAAGCAGATAATAATCACGTGTATGTGTGTCTTAGTATATACAAACATACATATACAAACACATAGATACATACATACGTACGTGTGTGTGTGTGTGTGTTGTGTTTGTGTGTATATATATATATATACATGCATGTATGTATATATATATATATATATATATATATATATATATATATATATATATATAT
>NC_068985.1:55740807-55742884 GCF_001194135.2 Octopus bimaculoides | reverse complement strand
TGTGTGTGTGTGTGTGTGTGTGTGTGTGTGTGTTTATATATAAGGAAGACAATGAACACAAAATGAAAGAATACAGAAGACAAGTTTTAATAAATGCGCTACTCTATTGCTTAAAAAGAAGTAAATGAGCCATATCGTTTCGGACGCTGGTTCTTCATCAGAAGAAAGATACAGAAGAACATTAAAGGGAAAGGATAAATGACAAATAGTGGTTGCCGAAGGAAAAAAATACTTATGTGTGTGTGTGCGTGTGTGTATATGTGTGTGTGGGGGGGGGTGAGTGTGTGTGTGCGTGTGTGTCTGTATTTGTCTGCGTTTGCCCTCCACTACCGCTTGACAACTGACGTTGGTGTGTATACGTTCCTGTAACTTAGCGATTTGTCAAAAGAAGCTGATAGAATTATTAATATAGCTTGCCAAGGTCCCAGTTATGTGTTAATTAGCATGTCATAAAAGAAACTACAAGTAGAAACCCTCATTACCATGTGAACACCTTGGGAAAGGAAATGACTAAGGGATTCTGTGTCAACAGGAAATCAAGGAATGGAATCTCTTATGCTGTCCAGTGCCTTTTTTTGGCATCCTTTCGGCAACTCCAGGGTAAGTGGACCACACCATTGTAAAACCTATAAGTCTAAAGACTGGGACCGGATTGTGTAGACTGACACCCACTTTAAAACTACTAAACAACTACTAAGCACTGGCAGGAAAAGTCCTGCAACGTCAAGGATCGGTTTACACTGTCACTTGAGGACATGCCTCTTTTCCTCATCATCTTCCCATGCGAAGATCATAAGCCATCATATATAAATGTCTGTGTATATATATATTAATATTATTAATTAGTTTTAAGATGATTTCCTTTATCGAAGGTATCGGAATATCCTTCAAAGACGAATCCCAATTTAGCGGTTCTATCTTACCTGTAAGTTCCATAACAAACGAAAATTGAGAGTTAAATATAATCATTTTCGTTTATTATAAGTATATACAGAAATATTATAATATTAGGGAATGTAAAATTCCAAACCTACGCTGTTCTTGATGGTGATTGGTCTCCTTCATTACCAGTCATTATCACTCATTCCGACATTACCAGTAATTCCGAGACGAACAAGATCTGATGAAATAAAAGCATGCTTTAACTCTTCCCACCTCTGGAATAAAGTACAGAAAGTCTCCTTCAATACTAAGGTGCGGGCTTTATTACATGGGAATCAATGCACAGGACAATTTCCAACCTGGCTCCTCCATTAGGAAATGGGAAAGAACCATTTGATGGGAATGGTGATATCAATTTGGCTCATATTGCCATCATGGTGAATTCCCCAGCTGATTTGAAGAACAGGGTATTTCCAGACTTTAGTAATAATTATAATTCACATAAATGGTTGTGAAAGGGCAATTCTTGCTCCAAAAAAATGAGTCAGTCGTAAAGATTAACCATGAATTAATGAATAAAATTCCAACAGCCATTAAAGAGTACAAATCAGTTGATTCAGTCCTTGATGAAAATCAAGCTGTCCATTACCCAACAGAGTTCCTTAATTCCTTTGAGCCACCTGGAACTCCTCTACATAAACTTTTTCTGAAGGTAGGAGTCCTAATAATGCTTCTAAGAAATTTAGGTCCTCCTACATTATGCAATGGGACAAGGTTGATTGTGAAGACATTACCACCTAATGTGATAGAAGCTACAATCATCACTGGATGTGTCTCTGGGGAAGAGTTTTCATTCCAAGAATTCCAATCAAACCAACAGACATGCCATTTGAGTTCAAACGAACACAATTCCCAGTGTGACTTTGCTTCGCAATGTCTATTAATAAAGCTCAAGGTCAGACTTTGAAATCTACAAGCTTGCGTTTAATTGAGCCTTGCTTTTCTCATGGTTAAATTTATGTTGGTTGCTCTAGGGTTGGTAGTTTGCAAGACTTATTTGTCTATGCTCCAAACCAGAAAACAAAGAATGTTGTTTACCCAAAAGCACTTATGTAATTTTCTTCAACATATGTGATAGAATTTATCTCCTTTCAGAAAAGTGCTAAATTTTGTATCTTCGTTTATTATTATTATT
>NC_068985.1:55738698-55739661 GCF_001194135.2 Octopus bimaculoides | reverse complement strand
TATATATATACACACGCACACACATGTATATATATACATATACACACACGTACTCTTACTTTATTCTTTTACTTGTTTCAGCCAATTGACTGCGGCCATGCTGGAGCACTGTTTTTATTTATTTATTTATTTTCCCCGCAGCCTGAGACGCCGCGCTCTACAGGCACCATATTAGTATCTCCGGACAAGCCGATTCCACGGTCGCTGTACTTTACAAAGAAGAGAGAACTCTTCCCGGGCTATGTATATATGAGTGTTTGTGTGTGTGTGTGTGTGTGTGTGTGTGTGTGTGTATCTATGCACACATGCGCGTAGGTATGTAGAAATATGTGTTTGTGTGTGTGTGTGTGCGTGTGTGTGTATGTGTGTGCGTGCACGCAAATGTGTGGGCACACGTATGTGTAGTGTTACCGGTAGACCGTTGTTCAAAATGAGTACTCAGCTCAAGTAGAATGTAGGATGAATGTATTTATTTTCAATGGAACCCACGGATCTCCTCTTTCCGTTTCAGCCTTCTCACTTGGTCTGCTGGAGCGTAAAAAGCAAGGTCTTTGTCGATGAGAAACCATTGGTCACTCTATGACCGGACATTAACTTAATTACTTTTAATATATATATAAAAAGACCGAGATAGATAAATAGATAGATATATAGATAGATAGATCGAGAGAGAGGGAGAGAGAGAGAGAGAGAGAGGGGGGGGAGACTTGTTTACAATTTATAAATTTTCCCTGATTTTGTTGATCCGATTATGTTGATCGCTTTTGTGTCAACATTAACTCCGTGGTTGTCAGACGTGTTCTCTCCTGCAACGGTAGATTTAGGGACAACAGAGCAATTTTCTTGGAACTTTTGTTTAAGAAACCTTCAATTGTCTGTATCGCTCCAGCTACAGATAAAAGACTAGCGATGAAATCGGTGCAGCTCTCGACAAAATGCATTGCGACAATATATTAGTGTGTA
>NC_068985.1:55734710-55738471 GCF_001194135.2 Octopus bimaculoides | reverse complement strand
AGGTGTACACCGCTTCCATACATTCTGAACAACATAACAATATTTATTTTACAGTGGAATTCAGTTCACGCTTGGAGGGAATTCGGTAGCTCGTCGCCCTCGGTTACTGAGACGCCTCCTGAATGATTTCCGTGGTTATTTGTGAAGCTCTGGTGCTGACATGTGAGAGAGCTCTGTTGGACGTCTTGGCTCGACGGAGATCAGTCAACGAAGAGCCTGAGAAAAGGCGCCAAAGCTGGGTGTCGAACTCTACGCATGCGCATGAGACTCTTCCTGTATTCCTTCCGGAACTAGTCCCTGCGCATGCGTGGATAAAACTCCGGACATTGGACATATAACAGTCGTCTGCTATAAGTTGTCACTACATGCGTATAGTAAAAAGGGATATTGAATTCAATTCTTATGTTTAAATCTGTTACGTTTTAAGTTCAAATTCCATCGAATGTGATTTTGCTTTTACCTTATCTAGATCGATAAAATAAGCATCAGTCAAGGGCTGTGATGAATTAAGTCGACGATTAGCGTAGACGTGGATGTATGGTAAAACGTTTGCTTCACAACCACATGATTTCGGATTCAGTCCCTTGGGCAAGTGTCTTCTCCCATAGCTTCGGGCCGACCAAAGCCTTGTGAGCGGATTTGGCAGTAGTAGTTGCTGTTGTTGTTGTCATTGTTGTTTAGAGCTAGTTTAATATTGATTCTCCCAAAACTCTGATCAAAGATGTCCCAGATGTAACCACTCTGTCTTCTAATCAGAGAACCAGTGTATCAAGGACGACATTTTTCCATTGTATATTTTCTTCTTTTAACACTGGAGATCTGTGGTTCACTAACAGAGCAATACGAACTTTAAATAATAAACGATAATTTGAGTTTTCAGAAAATCCACACAAATGGCTGTTTTGAAAAATGTGTTGTTTATAATAATGATGTTATTGGCTGGGTTATTAGAGGCATTGAATAAAATGCTTTGCAATATTCGTTTTAATTCTATATGCTTCGTGTTCAAATCCCGCCGATGTGAAATTTGTCTTTCATTATTTCGGGATTGATAAAAAAAAAATACCGATTCATGACTGTGCATTGGTGGAACTATAAGAACATCAGTCAGAATGGCTTGCGATATTTGTTCCGGTTCTTTGTGTTCTGTGTTCAAATCCCATGATAGTAGACTGAATCCCTCACTCAGTTTAACACCACCACCTGACACCTTGAGGGCCTTTGGTGGTGTCCACTCTTTTGCAGGCATTCGGGTCAGGTTACCAGTTTGAGGATACCCTCCTTCCCTCCCTCCCACCAGTCTTAAACGCTCTGAAAGGGTCATGTACACTACCATCCCTTTCGAGTGAAAGATAAAAGTAAAAAAAGCCGTTGAATATTTTCTTCTAATTGTTTAACTTTCAAACAGTTTTTAAAAAAGATGTTTACTTTGATTTTCAGTGTACCAGCAGATCGTGAACCATTGTGTGTGTTAGAGTATAATTTGGGAGATATTTGACTGCTATTTCTAACTGTTAAGTTACCGTATAGACCAGTGATTCACAATTTCTGTTGTCGTTGGTGTTTTTGTCTTACTTCATGGTAAAGCTGTTTTCATTTATGATGTCTTTCTAGCTGATTTGAAGGAGACTTAGCAGTTATTTGTAGGGCAAGTAAACACATATCTCTCGTATGTACGAATATGTGTTTGTACGTAATATTTGTAGCAGTCGATATATGTCAAAAGAATTTTTTTATGTAATGTATAAAATACTAATAAGCCTAAATTTCCTCATACAAAATCAAAGTGGTAAATGATAAATATTAGCGAATTAATTTTATGATAAGGAATGTTTTCGTGATTTTAAAAAATTTCTCAATTGTTGTATGCAAATAATTATTTAAGTGGTAAAATATATTTACTTCACAAACAGCAACTGAAAGTTTTTGTAAGCTTACCCGCCTCAAAAAAGTAGTTTCAAGTATTTGAAACAGGTTTACAGCAGAACTTACTGTTTTATTGTTCGAATGTTTTAGCAGATCTCTCGTTATGTTTATTACATTTCCCTTCGTTCTTCCAGTCTCTCTGCCTTCATCTTTTTCTTTTCAATGCAGTCTATTGTATTTGAGAGTGAAATATTCATAGTTATTTTCTTCAGTGACGTACGAAGAAAACAAAACTCAAACAAAACTATACATTTTAACACACGCACACAAACGCGCACACAAACGCGCGCGCACACACACACATGCAACGGGCTTCCACACAGTTTCAGTCTAGTAAATCTCAGAAGGCTTTGTACAGTTAGAAATTTTGGTAGATGATAACTGATTAAATAGCTGTGCAGTGAGGTCGAGCTAAGAGCCACAAAATTGAAAAGCAAAGTGTTTAACAACACAGGTGTAAAATAATGACACTCAGTAATTTGTCATCATGTATCATACATCTGCAGCGCAGTAATGACACTACAACGAAAGTTTGACCAATTAAGCGCGTGTTCACCAACTGCCTTGCCACTTTTGACCAACCAGCTGGTGATATTGTCCATCCATTTCATTCTTTGCCTGCCTCTTCATCTACTACCCTCCAATCTCCCTTCCATGATAATGTTTTCCAGACCTCTGTTTTTTCAAATATGGCCATAATAGATGAGATTTTGTTTCTTCACAATGTTCAGAAGCTGACTTTCACCTACACCCACATTTCAAATGCATTGATTGTATTCTCTTCAAATATGTCCAGAGTTTATGCTTCACAACCATAAATGCCTACTGGCCAAATGATTGCTCGCACTGGCCTTGTTTCTTACTCACTTCTAATAAACAAACGAAGACGTAGTATTACGTCACTATTTCTGTTTGTTTTATTTCATATTGAGAATAAATCTTATGCTAATATAATTTCTCAGTTTCTTCCTTTTCCAACGGAACTAACTATTTTGTCTCTCATCGACATTTCCGATCAGTCATATAATTTATTATTGAGTTGATCTCTCCATGAGGCATCTGTTTATTTCTTTTGATTCCTTCAGTAACTGATACAATTTTGTTCACCTTTTTCTATATTCTTTTATTTTTTGTTTTCACTGCATTTGTCGATGCTGTTGACGATGTTTAATCATGCTCATAATATTATGTCCAACCATGTTGATATTACTGTCATATCTAGTTGACACTGATATCATATTTCACCATGTCACTGATATCATTATATCCATCTATGTTTATATTTATATCATCATGTCCAGCTATGTCTATACTGATACCATATGTAGCCATGTGGATGTCATCATGTCCAGAATGTTAACATGGGTTTCAAATTTTGGCACAAGATCAGCAATTTCGGGTTGGACGGGGTTGGGGTTCAAGTCATTAACTAGTACTTATTTTATCGACCCTGAAAGGATGAACGGCAAAGTCGATCTCGGCGGAATTTGAACTCAGAATTTTTCCCGGTATGCTAACTATTCTGCCAGCTCACCACCCTCGAGAATGTTAGTATTGATATCTGGAAAGGTATGGGAATCACAATATCACATACCAATATTTTAGCCAATCAGAGGCGGCGAGCTGGCAGAATCGTTAGCACGCCGGGTATAATGCTTAGCGGCATTTTGTCTTTACGCTGCGGTTGACTTTGCTTTCATTCTTTCGGGATCGACAAAATAAGTACCAATTGAGAATCTGGGGTCTATAAAATCGACTTACCCTCCTCCTAATTGCTGGTTTTGTGCCAAAATTTGAAATCAATATTTTAGCCAATCAGAGGCGGCGAGCTGGCA
>NC_068985.1:55727037-55733893 GCF_001194135.2 Octopus bimaculoides | reverse complement strand
CTACAACTATTGCTGCTGCCACCACCAAAACCACCACCACCACCACCACCACCACCACTACTACTACTACTACTACTACTACTACTGCTGCTGCTGCTGCTGCTGCTGTTGCCATCATAATCACTACTGGATCCACTCACACCATAACTATTACCATTACAACTACTACTACCACATCTACAACTACATCACACAATGACTGCCACCATCAACTCCTTTACCATGATCACCACTTCTAATACAAACACTACCATAACCACAACCACTACCACCATATTATTAACTCTACCATTGCCATCACTACCACCACCATCACTACTACTGCCACTGTTACCATTATTACAAACACAACCTGAACAACTACTGCTATTACCTGCTCCAACCCCATCATCACTGTCGACATCACTACTCCCATTACCACACAACAAACACTACTGCCACCACTACTACAACCAAATCCTCTACATCTACTTCTACACCTACTGAAACCTCAAGCACAACTGCTGCCTTCATCATCATCATCATCATCATCATCATCATCTCATACCTTCACTTTGGTTGCACAGCCAGCTAGAAATAACATCCAAATTTCCTTCAAATCACAGTACAGTATATTGCACAACACCACTCCATACTATCTTATACCAAACTAAGCTACAGCATTTATGTGACACCACTTCAAAGTACACTACCCCACATAATAGTACATGACACTGCTCTGCAACTCTCAGAATCTATGAAAGTACAGGTACAGACAGGGCTTTGTAGAAAGTACCATGCATGTGTCTTTTTGTTCAGCTGAATTCCTTGTAATTTATAGGACTGAATACTTCATCAGGACAGACTCAAGACTATGTAACAGTAGCAACAGCAACACCAAGAACAATGACAACAATATCTATACATTACAATTTAAAATGTCCTTTACCTTCACAATGAAGAAGACAACTCTGTTCATTCTACCCACTTACTGCCACCTCTAGTTTCCTGGAAACTCACTCTGCTTTCATTCTTAATACATTTTGGCAGATTCGAACAGGAATATGTTAATCACTGTTGTATTTTGTCTTCAGAAAACACCTTTTTTCAGATTATGTATGCTGTCAACTCATTCATCCAAGGGAGAATGCTTGACTGAAGAGACCCTTGTATGTCAATGAATATGTCAATATACATCATCTGAAAAAAACAAGATCTTTCTCCAATGATGAAATATGATAGCAATTTCACATTAAAATATTCCGGAACATGTTAAAAATGAATATGCAGTCATTGTTCAGATTCTCACTGTTCTCTGTACACATAGTAATTTACTATCAATGCTTTATTCAGAACACATCATTAGACTCACATGTATCTTTACTGAAAGATTTGCTCTCATTACAACATGGGTAAGTAGAGTGAAAGCTGATGAGGTTAGAAAAAGGAGAAAGCATTTCTCAAATTATCTGCTATACATACCAGTAATTAAAATAGTATTTATATATACCAACACTAACTGAGGTACCTACCTCTATGTGACTGTAAAGTTTCAGCCAGTTAAGCCATCACTAAACTGTGGTGTATTTGAGTTCATCTTGGTTTCATATAGTTAAAACTTTCTAACTTAAGCTGAGTTCCATTGAATAATAATTAGGTTGTAAGGCAGGTGTGATGGCAAGGTGTTATGGAAAATTTTTATTGATTAGATTTGGCGATGTGCTAGAATTTATTCATTATAGAACTTTGTAATAATGTGTGTATATGTAGGTGCATCATTGTCAGGTCATAATAGTTTACAAAAGAATGTAGTCAGGTTGTTAGTCAGCAGATATATAATTCAGTTTAGTTGTTCTTGGTTCTATTAGGATATGAATGGGATTTTTAACCTTTTCTTTTGAGAATATGAAGGTAAAGTCTCTGAGTTCAGTCCTGTATTTAAACCATTCTAGTTAGGTATATTTACAAGGTATGTCAGCTTTTAAGTAGTGAGTTTTTAAGAGTTCCCAAATGAATGTAAGTAGGTGGTAAGTTTTAGTTTGTTGGCAGGCTGGTACCAGTGTAAGCTATGGACACATAAGAGGTGCAGCAATATCAAAGGAAGGCTAACGAGGAAGATAGTTTTTGTATGTGCCAGATACTCAGGAGCAATAAACACTGAAAATGTGCAGAGAACAACTTCTGCTACATTCCAGAGAGGAAAACTAGAAGTAGCTGATAGCTTCCGTTACCTAGGTGACCAAGTCAGTAGTGGGGAGGGTGCATTGAAATTGTAGCTGCTAGAATAAGAATAGCCTGGGCAAAGTTCAGAGAGCTCTTACATCTGCTGATGACAAAGGGTCTCTCTCTCAGAGTAAAAGGCAGACTGTATGACACATGTGTATGAACAGCCATGCTACATGGCAGTGAAACATGGGCCGTGACTGCTGAGGACATGCGTAAGCTTACAAGGAATGAAGCCAGTATGCTCTGATGGATGTGTAATGTCAGTGTGCATACACGACAGAGTGTAAGTACCTTGAGAGAAAAGTTGGACCTAAGAAGCATCAGTTGTGGTGTGCAAGAGAGACGATTGCACTGGTATGGTCTAAATTCTCATCACCCCAATATCCCTCAAGGGCATGTCCTGAAGCATCCTCACCACCATGTCTTTCACTTTTTCCTCTCTTATTGACTCACCTACTCTCTTTGTCTTACTCTCTAACTCACTCTGTTCTTTTTCAACTGGAATATCAATGTATCCACTCTACAGCAAAACATCTGTCCTTGTTCCTCTACACCTTTAATCTCTCATCAACTGGCACAAAGCTACCACCACCCTCACTACTACTCCCTCCTTCCAGCTGAGGGGGTTTTTGTCTTGAAAATTACTCAGTGACCCTGTTGGTGCTGCTGCTGCATAAAAAGACCGCTGCTGGTGCCATGTAAAAAACACTGGTGCTGGTTTCACATAAAAAGCTCTGGTGCTGGGACTATGTATAAAGTATCAGTACTGGTGTGACATAAAAAGCACCCAGTACACTCTGTAAAGTGGTTGGTGTTAGAAAGAGCATCCAGCCATAGAAACCATACCCAAACAGACAATGGAGCTTGGTGTAGTCCCTGGCCTTACCAACTCCTGTCAAATCCATGCCAGTATGGAAAATAGATGTTAAATGATAATGATGATGATGATGCTATAAATATATGTATATATTAAAGCAGAAAAGAAAAGCTAAACAGTTTGGCAAGACTTGACAAGGACATTTAATTTAGCCTCATAATAAAAAGTATTTGTCCAACTTTGGAACTGCTTGCATCCATTTTCCCTCAACATGGATTACTATCAAACCAACCCTTCTGTTTATGAATTTGTTTAAAGAATATCCATTTTAATTGGATTTTAATTGGATTTCTCCTCCCTTTCTAGACATAATGGACCACAATAATTATCTTCCACCATTACATGTTTCCACATATTCATCCACCATTACTTATGTTTAACTTATCTCTCTCCAATAATTGAATACTCAGCCTATGGAATCCTCACTTGGCACAATGTTCCAATAGCTAGAAACAATGTTTCAGTTCTAGAAACAGCTGTTAGAAACTATCTAAACCTTTTATTATATAAGCTAAATTAAATCTCCTTGTCAAGTCTTGCCAAAATGTTTGCCTTTTCTTTTCTGCTTTAATATGTACCTACTGGCTAAAAGGAAAGCCACATCTAGCTGCTTTAGAAAAGCAATCACAAAATCACGTCTTCAACTGTAGTTCAAACCAGAATTTTAGTGGCATATCAATTTGAGCACTTAGAAAGCATAGCTATTTGTTTGAGTCACCCTGACAAAAATTCCTCGTATTTCATATATATATATATATATATATATGTATATATACAGGGAGACCAGCACCCCCATCCAGCACAAAGCAACATCTCTGGATCTGCTTCTGGCTATAGAACACAATATCCATGTCCTTATATTTTCAAACAGGGAGACCAGCACCCCCATCCAGCACAAAGCAACATCTGGTTTCTGGGTTATTGATCTTTCTAAATCTCTCAAAGAGAAGTATTCAGTAACAGAAAACATCTCATCCAGGACAGCCACATTATGTTGGCAAATAGTCTTGACTTTAAAGAAATGTTACTGAATATCTCTCTTTGAGAGATTTAGAAATAATAATGTTTTTATTTATCAGACCAGTGATTGCGTGTCACTTTGAAAATTATATATTTTTGAACAGGAATTCAGTAGCACCACCCAGCCAAGCAGCTACTCTGTGCTGATAAAGAGCAATAATCCAGAAACAGATGTTGTTTTGTGCTGGATGGAGGGGCTGGGCTCCCTGTTTGAAAATATAAGGACATAGATATTGTGTCGTATAGCCAGCTGGATGGATGGATAGGGTAGAGGTGACTAAGTCAAATGGTGAAGTGAAATATAAGAGAGACTCAGGGGCAGGGGTTGTAATAGGTATGTAATGGCATTGAGGGTCATAGCAGATTAGTGAGGTGTTAATAATGGAGAACAACACAGGAGAGAGATGGCACAGAAAGGAGGTGATTGGTGGAGACAGTAGGTAGGGGTGGATAATGGGAAATGGAAGTGGTTTGGGACAAAGAAGAAAGTAACTGGGAATGCAGGGGATGTAGTCATCATCATCATCATCATCATCGTTTAACGTCCGCCTTCCATGCTAGCATGGGTTGGACGATTTGACTGAGGACTGGTGAAACCGGATGGCAACACCAGGCTCCAATCTAATTTGGCAGAGTTTCTACAGCTGGATGCCCTTCCTAACGCCAACCACTCAGAGAGTGTAGTGGGTGCTTTTATGTGTCACCTGCACGAAAACGACCATGCTCGAAATGGTGTCTTTAATGTGCCACCCGCACAAGAGCCAGTCCATGGGCACTGGCAACGATCTCGCACGAAAGATATCATGTGTCGCCCGCACATGAGCCAGTCCAGGGGCACTGGCAATGATCCCGCTCGAAAGATTTCATGTGTCACCCGCACATGAGCCAGTCTAGGGGCACTGGCAAACGATCCCACTCGAAAGACCCCATGTGTCGCCCGCACACGAGCCAGCCAGGGGGCACCGGCAACGACCTCGCTCGAAAAACCGAATCTATTCTGCTCTCAGGGGTTAGAGAAGTGATGAGTTATAGGAAATTAAAAGTAGGGGAAAATGGTTGATGGGACAGAAGATGTAGGTGGGCATGGGACAGAGCCCCTCTTAGACAAGCATTAACCGAGGTGGTTTAGGATATCAATTCTGCTGTGGTGGACAGAACTTCTTGAGTACTGTAAGGCACCAGAGATCTTGGCCCTTTGTCATTTTCTTCATAAAGCTCAGTGTCTTGAGATTGTCCTTCAATATTTTGTCCCATGTCTTCTTGAGCCTCTTCTCTTTCATGAGTCCCATCCATTTTAAGGGATCAGCACTTGTTTATGCAACTGTCCACGTCCATACACATCTCATGATCAAATCAGTACACTCTTCTCTCTTGCACACTGCACCTAATTCCTCTTATGCTTAACTTTCCTCTCAATACACTAGTGCTCTGTCAAACATGTACACTGACATTGCACATCCAGCAGAGTATACTAGCTTCATTCCTCCCTAGCCTTTGCATGTTCTCTGCATTCAGGACCCACATCTCACAGCCATGTAGCATTGCTGTTCATACACATGCATCATACATTCTTCCTTTCACTCAGAGAGAGAGAGAGAGATCTTTGGTTGTCATTAGAGGTAAAAGCTCCCTGGATTTTCTTCATCCTATTCTTATTCTAGCAATGAAACTTTTAGTACATCTTCCTCCACTGCTTATTCAGTCCCCTAGGTTACAAAAATTATCCACTATTTCTTAACAGCTTCTGAGGCATTTGAAAAAAATCATTTTCCCCAAGTATCTGTAGGTTTTATGGCTCCTGTGCATCTTCCACATACAAACACTACTTTCTTTCCCATTATTCTACTGTACTTCTTGTGTGTCCATAGCATACATTGGGTACACTATATGGAATTCCTGCCTACTTCTTTCTTACGTATCGAGTAGGGTCATCTATTTGATGGAAGTGGGGCCCTGTCCATAGATGTATCTATGTATCTATGTCTGGATATATGTATGTATATGTACACAAGTATATATATTTATGTGCATTTGTGTGTGAATGTGGTGAATGAAGTATGTAAATATGTTTTTAATGTTGCACCTTTTAAATATGTTAAAACCTACCTATTCATTTTCATGTGAAACACATTTAGGATTTAACCCATGCTAGCATGGAAAGCGGACGTTAAACGATGAACAGTAGCTTATATTCCTGGTCATGGTTGCGTAAAGGTCATACGACTTTAGCAGAAGGAGGAGATTTAGCTGTTATTTCTAACAGACCACATTATGATTCCTTTCTTCATTCAATAACATCAGTGAGATAGTATTGTCTATTAGCCCCAGAGCAGTTCCTTTCAAGCAAAACTATCATCACAATCATTCCAGCCATGACCCTCACCTATTTTTTGAATATAACATATATAGAAATAGATGACATAATGTCTTCATTCCCTTTTTCTTGTTTTAAAAAAAAAACCTATGATTTGAAAGTAATTTGGTTGCTATTTCTAGTATGTTTAACAACCATGTAGTGACACACTCATTAGCCCAAACCTAACACTGTCTGCTGATTGGTTTAGAATCAATGACATCAGCAATGACGTTCATATGATACAGTACACACACACATATGCATATATATATATATGTGTGTGTGTGTGTGTATGTGTGTATACATAGAGATATACATATAGATATAGTTACATATAAACATATACATAGACACATATGCATACATATATGTACATATATATAAATATATATATATAT
>NC_068985.1:55723964-55726591 GCF_001194135.2 Octopus bimaculoides | reverse complement strand
ATATATAGATATAGATAGATAGATAGATAGATAGATAGGTAGATAGATAGATAGATAGATAGATAGATAGATAGATAGATAGATAGATAGATAGATATATATATACACATATATACTGTGTATGTATGTATATAATGCTTTATATGTGTGTGTGTTTGTGTGTGATTATAATATATACTAGATTTCAGATGAAAGTGAAGTATTTTTTTCCTTTTCATGTTCCTAGTGGAAAACTAAAATAAAACAAAAAAACATGAAATAAAAAAATTCGCTAAACATTTTAGTGAAATAATCTTTTGATCGTAAAATTTTAACGTAGCTGGCATGGTTGGTTTTCAATAAGATGATGTATAAAACTGTTGCTTTGGCTATAATGTATCATATTTACACTGGATGGGAGTGCAGATTAGAATGTGATTATGTGATGTTTATGCCTTTCTGCATAGCTTTATAATGTTCTTGTTGTTGATCTGATTGTTTGATCCCTGGTAACCTCTGATTAGGTACACCTATGATAAAATACATTCCAACCATGACAATCCCACATTGTTTAACACTAGGTTATTTGGGACTGATCTGTCCAATGGTCAAGCATGTTTCAGCCATGACCATGTTGTTGTTGTTGCTGCTGCTGCTGCTGTTGTTGTTGTTGTTGTTGTTTCAGCTATGATCATGTTGTTGTTTATTGGTTCAGTTCTGAGCCAGTAACCCACTATGAGTCAAGGTCATAATGTTCCCAAACCATTATTAATTTCTGATGTAGTCATAATGTTTTGGTATTTTAATGTAATTTTTTCAAAGTCTCAGTTAGAGGAGATAAAGCAGTTCTTATAACCAGGGTTTGCAAGACAAATCTCCAAGAGGAAGGAAGAAATTATCTTGAGATCATAGACCTAGCCCAAATACTTGAAGCACAATGGACTCTGCTAAAGGGATCAAAGATTTCATATGGTAGTATTAAACCAGGTAACAGACTAAGTCTATAATGGAAAAGCTCTTTATGATGGGCTTTGTCACAGTTTCCATCTTCTGAATTTCTCTCACAAGGCTTTCATTGAGATGAGGCTATGGAAAAAGATATTTTTCAACTCAATGTAGTTAAATAAAATATGTATTCTTTACTTTTAGGATAAAACTATTAGAAGAGCATGGAAGCCACACAAGATCTTGTCTTTCTTTATTCTTTAGTCTCTAATTTGCTTTAATCATCATGACTAAAGCATGCACTGCATTCAGATTAGATTAGATTAAAACACAAAACAACAAAAAACAACAAACAAAAAACTGAGATGATAATGACTGGAATGACTGGGACTGAACTTGAAATCATGTGGTTGCAAAGCAAACTTCTTTGTTTGAACAGCCAAATCTACACAGAAGAACAGCCAAGCACACAACCTACACTAATGTTTAGTCTGGCTCCCAACTCAATTTTGTAAACAAAATTTATTGTTCTTTACCATTGATAAATGTCAGCAGTCGAGCAAATGATTATCAACATTTAACATCCATTTTCCATGCTGGCATGGACTAAAACCCTTTAAGGTGGTGCTCTAGCATGGCCACAATCAAAGGACTGAAACAAATAAAAGAAAGAATAAAAGTATATATATATGGTTCCCATGCCGGTGGCATGTGAAAAACAACATTCGAGCGTGGTCGTTGCCAGTGCTGCCGGACTGGCTCCCGTGCCAGTGGCACGTAAAAAGCACCCACTACACTCTCGCAGTGGTTGGCGTTAGGAAGGGCATCCAGCTGTAGAAACTCTGCCAAATCAGATTGGAGGCTGGTGCAGCCTGTGGCTCACCAGTCCTCAGTCAAGCTGTCCAACCCATGCCAGCGTGGAAAGCAGACGTTAAATGATGATGATGATGATGCTGATGATGATGATGATGATGCTGATGATGATGATGATGATATATATATATATATATATATATATAAATGAAGCATTTGCTATTTTGTGCTGGTACAGATCAGAAAAATGTTGTATGGCTAGATGTTATTCCTATAGCCAACCCTCATCGGTTTCCAAGTAAGGTAATATTTCACCATGCTCACACATGATTTTGTGGAAGATTGGAAACAAAGAACGAACTCTTGCATGACAGTAACACTCACTTTACAACTGCTGTCTAATGTCAAGGCAAGGAGACAGTAAAACAAACAAGCATACAAACACACTCACATACACATTGAATTGATTGTTGGTGTAACCATAATGTTCTGGCGATCTCATGAGCTAGCTTTCTATATTTCTACTGATTTGTGAATATACACTGTATTGTATAATATGGAGCATACATATCAATTCCAACATGTAAGCATAATTTCTTCCATGCTGAAATTAATACTACATGAAGAAGGTTGTGAAACAGCTATAATCATATGGTTGTCATGTGAGTAAATAAATATATATTCATCTCTTGTCCCTCCTGACTTTTATTGTTTATGTATACACATATGTATATATATGTGTATAAATGTATATTTATACACACACACAAGCAAACAAACACACACATATATACGTATGTATGTATGTATATATATATTTATATATGTATATGTATACATATATATATATTCATATTATATATATATATATATGTATACATATGTATATA
>NC_068985.1:55723482-55723954 GCF_001194135.2 Octopus bimaculoides | reverse complement strand
ATATATATATGTATATATATGTATATATATGTATATATGTATATATATAGGCGCATGTACGTGGGTGTGCGGGCGCACATGTGTATGCATGGACATGTGCACTTACGCGATTACTATGAACACTTTTATTCCTTTCCCTTTACTCCCTCCCCTTACTTAGAAGTCATTCTAATAACTCTTTTGTCTTAATAACGGTCAATCAGTAATTTCCCCTTGTTTAACAGTCATTTTCATAGCATTTCTTTTGATGGCCCGATAACTGAAGAGATGGCGGCGTGTGTTTCCGCCCCGACATCCGAAACTCGGAGTTTTATCATGGCTACTGAATAATTGTCACATATTATATTTACAGATAAATTCCTCTATTTACATAATATCGAGGTCTCTTTCATTCTTTTGTTGTCTTTCCATTTCTATCAATATGTATATATATATGTATATATATATATATATATATATATATATATGTATA
>NC_068985.1:55715375-55721309 GCF_001194135.2 Octopus bimaculoides | reverse complement strand
GAGGAGGAGGAGGAGGAGGACAATGATGACAATACATATATGTTTATGATAGAAAAACAGCTAAATATCACATCACAAATTTCAAAGTCTATTCCAGTCATTGTCATCTCAGTTTTTTGTTTGTTGTTTTTTGTTGTTTTGTTTTTTAATCTAACCTAATCTGAATGCAGTGCATGCTTTAGTCATGATGATTAAAGCAAATTAGAGACTAAAGAATAAAGAAAGACAAGATTTTGTGTGGCTTCCATGCTCTTCTAATAGTTTTATCCTAAAAGTAAAGAATACATATTTTATTTAACTACATTGAGTTGAAAAACTTGATTAACTGAGATTATCTATGCAATTAGCTAGCAAAAGCTCATTCTTGTGAGTCATATGGTGAAAGACTTTAAATCTGCTCACATCTACATCATCTTCGATTTTCAAAAAAGATTTCAATTGGTTAATGGGAATTATCTCTTTTGGCTTTTTTAGTTTTAAGATCTTAAACACCTTAACAGGAGTATTTTGTCTAATAATTGCATGAATAATCTTCGTTAATTGAGTTTTTTTTTAATCAATTGACTTTTCCATGTATGTGAGGCCCTGCTATATATGTGTATTGAGTATGCAGACACATTCTCTAGATATCTGGATATTTTCCCTACAACCATATTGTTGAGATGTCTGTTAACTAGGAATTGAAACTGGTTCTCTGATTCATTTCAGTGGCAGAATACTTTGGCACATTAGCCATTAGTCTCTATCATTTGAACATTGAGAGTATTGTTGTTTAATCAGAGTTAGCTGCTCCTGAATTAATGTATAAGTGGTTGAGCATTCCACAGACAGGTGTACCCATAATATAATTCTCAGGCAGAATCTGAGTGACACAGTCAGTGATAAGGCTGTTCCATTTGAATTGCAGGTACAATCTATCTGATGGGCTTCTATGCAGTTTCCATCAACTCAACTTCACTCACAAGGATGAGTTGACAAGAGGCAATAGAAAATGGTATTTATCTAAAATTACATGTAGTGGGATCAAACCCAGGACTTTGTGTTTGCAAAGTGAGTAGGCCATGCTGTACCTACTCTTCATCACATAGTTGATAAAGTAAAGGTAGATATCTCATTGGGAAATGGGGGAGTGAAAGAGAGGTGGGAGTGAGAGAGGTGGGAGTGAGAGAGGGGTAAGTGAAAGAGAGAGAGAAAGGCAGATAGCGAGAAAGAAAGAAAGAGAGACAGACAGATAGAGAAAGAAGCTGACAGAGAGATACAAGGAGTGAGTGAGTGAGAGAGAGAGAGAGAGAGAGAGAGAGAGAGAGAGAGAGAGAGAGAGAAAGACAGGCAGATAGACAAACAAACAGAGAAAGAGACATACAAAGAATTCTAAAGCTTGTTTCAATTAGAGGCACCATCCCATAAATTCTTATCCAAATGTCTGTTAAGTATTATGTCCTTGGATAAGACATCTACTTATTTTTTTGTTTCAGTTTAGCTAAGTTGGAAACTAGATTTTAGGTTTGAATGAAATTGTTCACCTAAGGTTGACTTGACATATTACAGAGGGTGAGACTTTGCAGCAAGGCTTCTGTTGAGTCTCAAACCATCTTATTTATTCAGATTCCCAATTTAGAACTACAACCCAGCTATAATGCTATAAAAGGCAAGAACAGCTACAATAAATTAACTATGTTGCCATAAAAAGCGTTAGTACCTTCAAGAACATAATTTGAGCAATCAGATCATTTGGTGTGTAACCAAATGAGCAGTAGACTTGAAAGTAAGTTTTATGAATTTTCCCATGAAATAGTTCTGCCGAAGGTTTTAGAAGTTTTGACTGAACGTTACAAAACGATGGGATATTGAACTTCTGAACAGAAGAACTTCAGGTGCTACACAGAACTCTGTTGGTCAGTTTTGTAAGAAGGTATTTTCCCTTTTTTCTACTTACTTTGTTCCTGAACAATTTTCATATATACACATATATATATACATATATATGACACCTGTTGTTAATGTCCTGCTATTTGCATTTGTATTTGTGTACCATTTCTCCGTTTTTTTCGTCCTTGTTTTCGTATACATTAGCTGCTTTCTTCGAAGGAATCTAATGCTCTTAGCTTAGTTTTTCCTTGGGGCTGGCCAGATTAGAGCAATCTCGAGTATAACCAGCCGAAATTGCAAAGATAATCTGGAACTCGACTGGGGAAAGAAAACTCCGAATGACCCGTCCTTGTTTTTTCTTGTCCCTTTTTAGTATCATCTAACTGTCTGGATGGTTTGCATTCTTGTCCCATTTTTTATATTCCTTTTTATATACATATCGCGGCGTACGTACACTTTGGTCTCCTATATGTAAGTACATATATATATATATATATATATATATATATATAATTTTTGTACAACTCTTATGCTTTCATTCTTTCTTTCTTTCTATCAGCCCCTTCACACTTACTTCGTTCTTTCCACTCTTCTTTCTTTCGTTCCCCCCTCTTACATTTCCTGGCTTTCTCCTCATTCTTACATTCCCTCCTCTTTCACTTCACTCTGTCCCTTTTCTTTTTTTCCCGTCCCTCCCTATTCTTCTCTCCCTTTGCTTTACCTCTCTCCTCTCTCTCCACATGATCGGTGTTCAGCCAAGGCTGACCTTCCTTTCTTGATATTCTTCCCCATGCGTCATCTCTTTACTTCACTTCCACACATGCCAGCTTAATTTAATTCGTCCTTAGTTGAAAAACACCTGTTGTTAATGTCATGTTATTTGCATTTGCATTTGTGTACCATTTCTCCGTTTTTTATCGTCCTTGTTTTCGTATACATTAGCTGCTTCCTTCTAAGGAATATAGAGCTCTTAGCTTAGTTTTTCTTTGGGACAGGCAATCTCGAGCATAACCAGCCGAAATTGCAAAGATAATCTGGAACTCGACTGAGGAAAGAAAACTCCGAATGACCCGTCCTTGATTTTTCTTGTCCCTTTTTTGTATCATTTAACTGTCTGGATGTTTTGCAATCTTGTCCCATTTTTGTATTCCTTCATACATGTGTGTGTGTGTGTGTGTGTGTGTGTGTGTGTGTGTACATATATATAACAAATATTTCATGCAATGAAGACTTAACTATTCACTATCTCGTATGTGCTATTATGTACAAATAATAATTGTACATATGTAAACACAAACATTCCAGTTGATAAAACATATGGAAACATGTAAATATTCTCACCTTAACACTCACCCTCCCTAATATTGTGTACTACTAACTCTTGGTCGGTTCTATGACAATGTGTTCGGCTTCTTTCTACTTATACTGTCTTTAATAACCATGAATGATTTTCATATAAATAACGAAAATACTTTATGCAATGAAAACTTGTAACTATCACATTCACTATTTGATGTCGTATTGAAATAATTGCTGTACATATGTAAATGCAAATGTTCTGGGTAATAAAATATATGGAAACTTATAAAAATATTAATGTGGTCATTTTCACCTTAACACGTAGCTTACATAAATATTATGCACTACCAATGACAAATTAATGATTGAGATCCACTAGAATGATGACATCACTAAAAGCTTATAGAGTTTTCTTAGGAGATTCATAACCTCCATTTTTATTACTGCAGAAAAAAGACTTAAGCCTTCGTCTAAATTATCACAACTGTTTGAGAAAAGATTAGAAATATAGATGAAGATAAACTGATGATTCATTGTAAAAGGAACAGTTTTAATATTTATCAGCAATATTAGTCATTAGGACAGTTTTTTAAAAATTATCTCGTGATTATGTTTTCAAGACCCAAAATTGGTGCTGATAGCCAGGTCAGTAAAGCAACGGATTAAATGTAATACAGTATTTAGGGAAGTTTGTATGTTAGTATAAGTGATAGGGTGATCGTTTTAGGTGTGAGCAACAAGTGGGATAACTGTGAACTTACCGTGCATGTATATGTGTGCATGCACGCGTGTGTATGAAGCTACTGTGTGCATGTATATTGTGTGTGTGTGTGTGCGCGTGTGCTTGATTACTGTTTGTTTGTGTGTGAGGCTGTTTTGTACGTCATACTGGATAGGCGTGTTAGGTGAAAATAAAGTTGACATAAGAATTTGTTGGGGTTGGAAGTGTTGGTGTTATATTCTTGTTACTATATGTGTGCCTATGGGTGACATGTGGGACTGTAACTGAAGTATGGGTGTTAATGTGTGAGAAGAAGATAATAGACGTGTGTAGGCATATGCATATACTGTGCTTATTGTGTTAAGTATTTTGTTAAACTGTCTGGTGTAGGTGTATGTGTAAAGTTTATTAACGGAAACTGTAGGAAACTAAGAGGTGGATAGTGTGTGTAGGTGTGTGAAGTGGAAAAAAAGTGGGGTTAGATGAAAAGGGGTTGGGAATTTAGACCGTTAAAGACCAAAGTCTGAAGAGAAAAAATAATTTCTGTTCCAGACGGAGACGGGAGTCGGGAATATCCAGGATGGAAGTAAAAAGGAATTGACGATGAAGGGCTTGGGTGGTGTTGTGAATGTAGAAGGGAAGCCACTAGGGGTGCGACGACGAGTTCGATTGGTAGAATAATTCTGTATGGTCAATTTCAAGCAGAGACAATGGGGCGGCCACAGTTGTTGGATTTATGAATCTTAGGAAGGAAGTAGTAGGAGAGCGTTGGGCCTGAACAATGAAGTTGGAAGTGGTGTGTGTGTGTGTGTGTGTGTGTGTGTGTGTGTTTAGTTTCTCTAAGGAGACCAAACTAGGCAGAATAGTCAGTATCTAATGATCCGCCAACCTTTTGAGCAAGCTCTGTATTTTTTTAATACTGTGTGGTAAGTAGGTTGCTTACGAACCACATGACTCCGGGTTCAGTCCCACTGCGTGGCACCTTGGGCAAGTGTCTTCTACTATAGCCTCGGGCCGACCAAAGCCTTGTGAGTGGATCGTCAATCGCAGCAGCTTCCAAGCTTCACCACTAATTCAGTTCTCAACTAAATTGCAAACTTTGGCATAAAGGTAAAATGTTAAAATTTCATGTCAGTAAGTAAGGGAGTAACGCTTAAGCAATAAGAATAAAGAATATATTTCTAAAACGAACACTCAATTTCTAAAGCAGCGAGCTGCCAGAAACGTTAGCATCCCGGGTGAAATGCTTAAGAATATTTCGCCTGTCTTTACGTTTTCTGATTTCAAATTTTGCCAAGGTCGACTTTGAAGTACAGATTATTTAACGAATTTTTTAAAAAATTAAACGCTTTCAAACTTCCGATACTGGTAGAATATGTCACTTAGAACAGTGTTTATTCTTAGCGTTTTTGACAAAATTTTGTATTTTAGAAGCGGTATTTCGTCTGTCTTTACGTTCTGAGTTCAAATTCCGCCGAGGTTGACTTTGCCTTTCATCCATTTCGGATCTATTCAATTAGACGTACAGATTATTTAATTATTTTTTTTAACTAAACACTTTCAAACTTCCGATACTGGTAGAATGTGTCACATAGAACAGGGTTTAATCTTAACAATTTTGACAAAAGTTTGTTTTTTAGAAGTTATTTCGTCAGAAGTTAGAGTGACAATGAACAAATATGTGTTTGATAAGTGCCAATACACGAAACTCTCAGCTTTTGACTTACTATCTAACTTCTGCCGAGGATATATATACATATTACATATATGTGTAAAAAAATCTCATCACGCAATTGAACCAATGAAAGAGCCTCTACCTGGTCGCTCGACACGCTAAAAATAGCAGCCAAAGAATTCCCCCTACCTAAATCACACGCCCATTGTATGTAATGTCCTAGATTGTCTCTAAAAAGACGGTTTACTGAAGGCTGGAATGTCTTTGATGATACGTTTGCAGTATCAGGGTTTATTTGAGGCTAAATAACAACAACATTATGGTCAATTTCTATATTAAGACAAGAAAAAAATTGATTTTTTTTTTTTTT
>NC_068985.1:55710693-55715084 GCF_001194135.2 Octopus bimaculoides | reverse complement strand
GGGGGGGGGGGCAATCTCGGAATCATTGGAACTTGTTTTTTTGTTGAATGAATTCCTGTGACCTCCTAATATTGCAAAATTAGGTTACTTAAGGTGAGCCTGGTAACTGATGGTTTTGGGGTCTTGTTGTTTGTAACTATTGGTGAGCCATGGTGCAACCATCAACATGGTAAAAATCCCTGCCATTAAATTGATGCGGATGGGTAATATCAAATAATTCAATCACAACATATATTTAAATTAAACAAGAAAATAATGAAATATCATCACTTACATGGAAAAATTGAAATATTATCTTTCAGTATTTTATAAGGTAAAATCTTAAATTATTGACACATTATTAATTATCGTATAACAGCAATGTTTGGAAAAATCATGGATTACATGGAAAAATGCGAGCTTGAAAAGTCATATTCTTAAAATTATAAACCTGGAAAAGTACAGGACAAGATATTACTTCTAGTAAAGTAAAGAATAAGAAACTTTTTACATAAAATATTGCAGCTAAAATTAAAATTTGAATATTAAAAATTATTTTATCATAGTTTACAAATAACACTATACTTATTTAAGTAGAATTTGGCTAATTTACTACCTTAAATACAGAAAAAAGTAACTAATTAGACAAATTTACAAATTCCGAACAGTTTTGTACAATAAATTTAAAAGACGAGAATTGTAAAGAGTGATAAATTAGAGGAACTGGCATTCTTTGCTGCAATATTTTAAGTAAAAAGTTTCTTATTCTTTACTTTACTAGAAGTAATAGCTTGTCCTATACTTTTACAGGTGTAATAACTTGTCCTGTATTTTTCCAGGTTTATAATCTTAAGAATATGACTTTTCATGCTCGCATTTTTCTATGTAATATTTATTGGCACTCCGTCACTTACGACGTCGAGTGTTCCAGCTGATCTGATCAACGGAACAGCCTGCTCGTGAAATTAACGTGCAAGTGGCTGAGCACTCCACTGACACGTGTACCCTCAACGTAGTTCTCGGGGATATTCAGCGTGACACAGTGTGACAAGGCTGACCCTTTGAATTACAGGCACAACAGAAACAGGAAGTAAGAGCGAGAGAAAGTTGTGGTGGAAGAGTACAGCAGGGTTCGCCACCATCCCCTGCCGGAGCCTCGTGGAGCTTTAGGTGTTTTCGCTCAATAAACACTCACAACGCCCGGTCTGGGAATCGAAACCACGATCCTATGACCGCGAGTCCGCTGCCCTAACCACTGAGCCATTGCGCCTCCACCCATGTACTATATACAAGAGTATTACTCATCATATGACGTGTAACTTTGGAAGTGTAGTATACTTTTGCCATTGTGGATAACACCGGGAATTATAGCATACATACAATAATTATTATCTATCTTTTATCAAATTTCTCTTTTACAAAATGATGAAATTTTCAAAAAAAAAATATTTATTGTCTGAAAATAAAATTTAATAAAACAAGTTTCTTATTTCTATAACTCTTCCCAAAATTATTCTGTCATTTACTTCCTCCTCTGCTTCATCCTCTTACCTTTCCTCTGTTTTTATGAAGCCTTCTTTCTCAATATGCATATGTGTATATGTGTTTAAGTGGTGTTCATTTACTCATTGCCCGCCACCATTTAGGATGTGCACTCATCCTGCTTCTTATGTTAACCCTCTATATAAGCTGCTGGGCAAATCCTAAGACCAATGAAAAAACTGTCAAAATGAACTTCTTACAAACCGATATATTCGACTATTTTTCATTATAGATTTATTATTGACAAATAGAAAAAGATATACGAAAACTTAAAGAAAAGTTTAACATTTAATGCACAAAATAAGCATTGTATGAAAATTAACAATATTTTGCCTTATTTAAAGTTTAAGACCATTAAAAGTTTAAGACAAACGAAAACAATTGAATAAATAGTAAACAAGGAGTCTCAATAGTTAGCAGCTTCACCACTCTTGCGGTAGGGGTGTAGACGGTCACCACTCTAAAGGCCCCACTTTCGCTATTGCTCACGTCCAGGATCATTAACTTGCTGCCCGAGTACCAGAAGATCGACCTTACCTCGAGATCCAGTTCTTTCCTAAACAACACTGCCACCCCAACTCCCATTCTCGACTGACTAACAGATGCAAAGATCTGGTAGTCGTCGGAAATTGCGGCTAGTGCTCGTATGCTGGAAATCCTGGTCATGCTGACAGCAATTACGTCCAATTCTAAAGACCTGAGGTCGTTGCACAGGCAGCCCTGCTTCCAGGTGAATCCAGGCCTCGAACATTTAAATTTCCTACTCTTAATATGGCCATGTTGGCAAGTTAAAAAGAGAGGAAAGGTTTACTTACTTCCCGGTGTCTTGTGAAAGTAGGATGGTTTGACTTCAATAATCAGTGTGAGATTTTTGGGAATTTCTTTAAAAGTCTCGCTATGGGTTTCACGTTCGAGTTCCTCACGTCCTGAGGAAAGCTCTCTTGAATTCCTTTGTCGGAATCGAGCGACATTCGCACCTGAAGCAAATCTTCTAGTACGCGAAATGAGCTCGATTAAAATATCATTCCCTCTTTTTGAATTTCTTTGCTTTATGCTACGAGGGTACAATTCCTTGTTGGCCATTTTGATAAGCACGAAGCTGTGTATGTTTTGTTGGTGCGGTTTTATTTGTTTACTTGACTGTGGTGGTGATGGTTTTGTTGATGTTGTTTCGGCTGTGTCTGTGTTTGTTGTGAGTGTGGTATCTGCGGTTTCAGATGTTTCTGTGTGTATTTGTTCTTGTATCTGTTTAGGTTGTTTGCGTTTGGGGGATTCTGGTGACAGTGATGGTGTTGATTGTGTTGGTGTTGGTGTTATTGCGTGGGTGGTGTCTGTATTTTTTATTGTGGGTGTTGTTTTGCTTTATGGAGTTTTTTGTGTAATTTCTTTTTGTTATTTGGGCTTTTGGTATTCCTTCATCTTCATTACAGGAAGTCGAGGGGTCTGCGGCTGTAAATGTGTGTGTGTGTGTCTGTGTGTATGTGTTTACGTTTCTATTCATGTGTGTCTTTTAGAGAATGGGAGAGCTTTCCTCGTTTCCCCTTTGGGTGGCCAGTGTCTTTGGTGGTGTTTCCTTTGGTGTTGTTGCTGGTGGTTTTGCCGGTGCTGGTGTTGGTTGTGGTCCTCTCCCCAGCGTAGGCAGCAATGGAGACCTTCGATCTCTTGCATCTTTTATCATTTGAGGGCAGAAGGCTCGCAAATGGGTTGTTTCTCTCAGTCATTATATGTATCACCATCCCGTTATGGAAACAGATGTGGTCCGGGTTTCTTTTTACGTTTTCGGGCTTGATCTGGAGAATTATCTCCAGGTCAACTCTTTCCAGTCCTCCTTGGCAGTTTTTCTCACCTCTATCGGGACGGTGTCCGTCCCTTGCATAAGTATGCGTCCCAGAAGCCACCACATATCAAGTCCTGGTAGAATCATGGGAATGTGGACACGTGCTGTTCGTTTTCCTATGTGGGAGGAGCACATTATGTCCTCACTGGTTTTTGCAAGGGGTCATTGAATGTTTCAATACGAGGGATTCTGACTTAAGCAGCACCGAAATGGTGCCGTATTGTTTGCCCCTCGCTAAGTACTTGGTGTCATTCCTAATGCATCTCTGCGCAGCTTCAATATCTACTTGGGCAGCAAAAGCCGCTTTCTTCGTTTCTGCTGAGATGTATCTGAAATGCACCGTTCTTCGCTCCATTGCTTCGATGGCCTCCGCCGGGACAGATGAGTTGGTCCGGGTTTGGTCTTACTTGATGAGCTTCCAGGCCTGGGCCAACTTTTCATCTTTATTTGTGAGTTCTATGCTGAAGTGTAGCCTCCTTTTGGCTGCTGCTGCAGCGAAAGTGTTGTTGTTGTTTCTGCTGCTGCTGTTGCTGCTCTTGCTGTTGTTGTCGTTGTTCTTGTGCGTGTTGTTGGTGTTGGTTTTGTTGCTGTTAACAACAATGTTAACACCTTTGCTTCTGTTGTTGTTGTTGTTGCCATCGCTGCTGCTACCGCAATTGCTGTCTTTCGCGTTGTTGTTGTTGCCACTACTACTACTACTACTACTACTACTACTACTGCTGCTGCTGCTGCTGCTGCTGCTGTTACTGCTGGTGTCACTACTGCTGTCACTGCTACCGCTGTTGCTGCTACCATTGCTGTTGTCGATCTTTTCACAGCTGTGACTACGAGGTAGACTTTGTCCTCTGCCACTCACGTTTTTCTCCTCCCCTTCTCCTGTATTGTTGCTCGTAACCGAGGGAAGGGGGAAGGGGGAAGGAAATCTTCAGCAGTCACCAGATTTGTGGGAGGCGCAGTTTTCTTTTTTCTCAACTCTTTCAAGGCGCGCTCTACCATCTTGTTCAGTTTTATTTTGTTAAATTAAATTAAATTA
>NC_068985.1:55708330-55709750 GCF_001194135.2 Octopus bimaculoides | reverse complement strand
CAATAATAATATTAATAATAATAATATTAATAATAATAATAATAATAATAATAATAATAATAATAATAATAATAATAATAATAATAATAATAATAATACCGTGGAGCCATTGTTGAAACATACGAAGAAGGTCGGCGTCATCAAAACTGAGAATTGTGTAATGAAAGAAAAGTTTAAAGAAGTAAACACACACACACACACACACACACACACACACACACACACACACACACACACACACACACACACACACACACACACACACAAACAAAGAAACAGCATGGAAGGAGAAAAATGTACGGTTAGTTTGCATGAGATGTGAACGCGAAGACAAGATACAGATGACCGGTGGCTATGACTGAGGAGGAGTGACCTGAGACAGAAGCACTCATATGTGCCACACAAGAATTAGCGTTAAGGACCAACTATGTGAAGTGCAGAATAGACAATACTACCAATAGCGACAAGTGCAGAATGTGTGGTGCGAGGGATGAAATGGTATGGCACATTGTTAACGAATGTCCGAAATTGGCACAACGCAAATACAAAACACGACATGACAAGGTGGCAAGAATGATTCATTGGGAGCTCTGTGGAAATCACGACCTACAAAGAGCAAAGACGTGGAATGAGCAAACCCCAGAAGGAGTGACTGAAAATGAGAATTGCAAAATCTTACGGGATGCAATGATTCAGTGCGATCACCTGACCAGACGTCGGAAAACAGACATTGAATAAAAAAGAAGAGGCATATATGATAATCGACATAGAATATCTCGGTGACAACAGGATCAGTGAGAAAGAAGAAGAAAAAAATACTATGACAATTTGAAGTGGGAAATACGGAAAGTAGGCGTGATACCAATAGTAATTGGCGCACTTAGAAGTCAACTAGCAGCATGGCTGAAAAAATTGGTGCAAGTGTGAAGGTAAAACACCTACAAAAATCAGCAGTGCTCAGAACTGCAAAAATTCTTCATAGGGTTCTTGAAGCATGACCAGTAAAGAAGTGTCACCTTAATCTGCTGGCTGTGGACAGTTGACACTTTCTATCATACCCAGCAAAATAAGCTGAGAGTTTTCCTCACATAATAATAATAATAATAATAATAATAATAATAATAATAATAATAATAATAATAATAATAATCATCATCATAATAATTGCTTTTACTATGGGTACAAGGCCCGAGATTTGGGGGAGGGAGATAGTCGATTACGTCGACCCCAGTGCTTCACTGGTACCTAATTTATCGAACCCGAAAGGATGAAAGGCAAAGTCATCGTTGGCGGAATTTGAACTCAAAACATAATGACAGACGAAATACCGCTAAACATTTTGCCCGGTGTGCTAACGGTTCTTATTTCTTTATTGCCCACAAGGGGCTAAACATAGAGGGGACAAACGAGGACAGACAAG
>NC_068985.1:55703753-55708220 GCF_001194135.2 Octopus bimaculoides | reverse complement strand
AATAATAATAATAATAATAATAATAATAATAATAATAATAATAATAATAATAATAATAATAATAATAATAATAATAATAATAATAATAATAATAATAAGAAGAAGAAGAAGAAGAAGAAGAAGAAGAAGAAGAATGTATAAAATACTAACATTTGTCTTGTCTGAATATACCTATAGGTTAATAGAAAGTGGCATATTTCTTAATGGGCAAAAAGGATGTAAACGTGGGTCCTACAGTTGTAAAGATCAGCTACTCATCAATAAGATGATCTTGGAAGATTGTCACAAACGACACAAAAACTTGTCGATAGCCTGGATAGACTAAAAAAAAGCTTTTGATAGTCTACCACATAGCTGGATTAAGAAATGTCTGGAAATGTATAAAATAGCACCTTCTCTACGAAACTTTTTGTCTGTAAGTATGAGATCATGGAGAACCACACTGACTTTGAATAGTGACAATGAATTTCTCAATGCTGGAGATGTAATAATTTCATGTGGCATTTTCCAGGGTGACTCTCTATCACCACTCCTCTTTTGTCTAGCCTTAATGCCTCTCTCGAAATTGCTCGACGATGTACAATACGGCAATGAAATGTTTGATAAAAATATAAATCATCTCATTTACATGGATGGTTTAAAGCTCTTCTCAAAAAATGACCAACAACTACAGGGTTAACTAAAGATTGTTAAACAATTTAGTGATGACATCAGGATGCAATTTGATCTCGATAAATGTCCAAAGCTACTTTTATCAAAGGAAAAACGACAGAAACATCCTACGTTAATCTTGACCAGTAGAATGTCATAAAGGAGTTAGAACCAGCGGAGAGTTACAAATACCTCGGTGTATTTTAAGGTGATGGAATCAACCATCCAGTGATGAAGGAAAGGATCAGAAGAGAATGTTATCGCAGGGTCAGGGCATTAGACAAGACAACTGAATGAAAGAAACAGGATCGAAGTGATCAATACTTTATCCATACCAGTCGTGTCTTACAGTTTCAATATCATTAACTGCTCAATTACTGAAATATGTAATCTTGACAGAAAAATACGAAAATTATTGACAAGGCATAGAATGCACCACCCTAAGGCAGATATAGAACGACTTTACCTGCCAAGAAAAGAGGGAGGCCGTGGATTTTACAACTGGCATTAACAATGAAAATTGCCACAATTGGCATAGACACCTACCCGAAAATCTCTGATGACTGGATGTTAAAACTTGTCTCAAAGCATGAAAACAAGAAAGCATCATACTCAGTAACAAAACAGGCAAAGGAATATCTAAGTGAATTCCAAATATAACAAATTCCAGAATTAGGCGTACAGGAAACAAGCACAGAAACAGCTAAGCGTATGAAAACCCGTGTTAAAACTGATGCCTTAGATATTCTTACTGATTAATGACAAGAAAAACCTCTCAATGGCAAATACCGAAAGGAAGTTAATAGTGCCGATGTTGAAAAAGCCCTTACCCATCAATGGTTAGTATCTTCTGGCTTAAAATCAGAAACAGAAGAGTTTATCATTGCAGCCCAAGATCAATGTCTACCTACAATGAACTACCAGGCCAACATACTAAAGAACAGCAGTAGCCCAACATTCCGTGTATGTAAACAACAATATGAAGCCATTGATCATGTTGTCTCCATGTGGAGTCTTCTTGCGCCTACAGAGTATCTCAACAGGCATGATAGAGCAGCACAATATATTCACTGGGTAATTTGCAAAAACTTGGATCTGCCCCATGATAAAAACTGGTGGGAACACAAACCACCTCCAGTGCTTGGAAATGATCACATCTCACTCCTCTGGAACTTCACCATTCAAACTGACAGAAAGATAGATGCGGATTGGCAGGACATTATATTGAAAGACTTCAGACAAAAATCATGCCTCTTCATTGATATGACTGTCCCAATCGACATAAATGTATCTGTCAAGACCTACTATATACTGAACAAGTATAAAGGTCATGAGATGGAAATTCGCAAAATGTAGAACCTCAAGACTAAAACAATACCTGTTGTCATAGGTGCCCTAGGAATGATAGCAACAGGGACTGGTCCCTACCTAGCTCAGATACCAGGAAACTCAAAAGTGGCAGAAATTCAAAAGATAGTGCTCATGGGAACTGCGTATATACTACGTAAAATACTGTCTGTGAAATTTCAAATTTTAAAACAAACTCATAATTTTCTTATGGTTTCTTAAGCATTCTCTAGAACAATACTATGCTAATCTTCCAGGATCATCTTTTTGATGAGTAGCTGATCTTTACAACTGTAGGACCCACGTTTACATCCTTTTTGCTCATTAGGGAATATGTCACTGTCTATTAAAAACCTATAGGTATATTCAGTCAAGACAGATGTTAGTATTTTATACATTGTTCTTAAGCAGGTTATGGGTCTATAATTTTTTGATTCATTTGTTTCTTATTTTTTGAATCTAGGAGTTAGCCAAGTGGGAATCATAATAGGTTGTTGCAAAACAATGTTGTAACGTTTTGTTAGCAGTTCATGGCTCTCTATGAAGGCATTCAGCCAGAAGTTAGGAATGTTATCCTTTCCTGGAGACTTCCATTTGCTTGACCTCCTGAGAGCAGATCTTACATCCTCTATCTTGATACCCTCCCACTCTTGCTCTTCTAAGGAGTCTAAGTCTGTAGATATTCTATCAATCTAAGGGGCCTTTTCATTGTGTGTTTTTCCTTCTGCCCAAATTTTATTCCAAATTTCCTGCACTTCTTGTTTTGATGGGGCAAACTTTACTGTAACTGGTATTTTCCCTGTCTTCCTGTCAACATTTTTGAGGTTATTTTTGAACATGTTGTTGTCCTTGAAGAATCTAACGCGGTTTTCATACCTTGCTATGCGGGCAGCTTTAGCACATACCTTTCCCTTGATAGTTTCTATGGTGGTATCGATATGAAGTATGGTTTTCATGTTAATTTTTTTCTTTGATAGTCTTGTCAAACCTAAGGTTTTTCAAACATTCTATGTCAGACCTAAGCAGCTGAATTTGGTGTTGAATACGCTCTTGCTAAGTAGGCTTTTTGTGGGAATGTTGTCGTTTTCTAATCTTTTCACCACATAGAATCGTTGAAATTTTCGCGGATGCATAGTACAGGTGGTTGAAATCTGTAATATCAATATCATTAGCTGAAATTATATCCTTAAGTGCAAGGCGGATTTTACCAATTATTTTCAGGTTTTGGTTAGAAATGCGAATTTTTGGGAGAGTATCGCGTTCATTCATACTGGTTTCTTTAATTTTCAGCCATTCAATCATGATTTGATTTTTAGACTATGTAGTTTAGTTGGGTCAATTTCTGTGTGACTTTCTTCATCTGTTTGATTTCCATGTGTCTTAGTGTTTATGGTTCGTTCAGAGAGTATTTCCATTTGCATATCAGTTACATTAACTCTTTCGATCATTACTGCATTTTCATCAGACCTGGGCTGGTCTATAATTATTTCTTCTGTAGTATCTTCTTTAGCTGCAACTTCGTTCTCTTTATCCCTTACTGATTGTTTAATTTGGTCAATCTCTAATCCAGTTAGTAATTTCTTTCTCATAATGTCTCTTCTTAAGTTGGCAAGTTTGTTACTGTCTATGTGGGAGTCTCACTTCAAGGTGCTTCTGCCCCCAGTTTAAGTAGATTTGTACGGAATTAGATTTATTTGTAGGGAAATACATGGCATGAAGGTCTTAAGAGCTTCTTTATTATCTCTTCCCAGAGAGCCATGAACTGCTAACAAAACTTTACGACATTGTTTTGCAACAACCTAGTATGATTCCCACTTGGCTAGTTAATGCTGTTATACTCCTACATCCAACAAATAAGAAACAAATGAATCAAAAAATTATAGACCCATAACCTGCTTAACAACAATGCATATAGGGTAAGTTTTAATGACTTGTGATTCATTTTTCAGTGTTATACTGGTTTTCCAATTTGCCATTTCATGGTTGATAGATATTAATAGTGTTGGAGCTACTTTATTTGTGTGGAGAGATTCCAGTATCCATGAGTGTAGAACACTGTCGAATGCTTTTTGGTAATCAACCCAAGTTGAGGATTGTCTTTCTCTTCTTACAGTCCTCTATAATGGCTCCATTAACTAGAAGCTGCTCTTTACAATCATACAACCAGAATCCTTCCCAGTTTTCATAGCATTATATTACCCACATGGACAGGATGCCGGTCCGTCGCGGGATTACTCATTTTTGCCAGCTGAGTGAAATGAAATGTTTTGCTCAAGAACATAACACGTCGCTCGATCCAGGAATCGAAACCACAATATTACGATCATGAGTCCAACACACTAACCACTAAGCCATGCATCTCCACATCCACTCTTTCTCTCTCTCTCTCTCTAATGTGTGTGTGTGTGTGTGTGTGTGTGTGTGTGTGTGTGTGTGTGTGTGTGTGTGTGTGTGTGTGTGTGTGTGTGT
>NC_068985.1:55690215-55697496 GCF_001194135.2 Octopus bimaculoides | reverse complement strand
AACTACTGAACAATAATAATAATAATAATAATAATGATGATGATGATGATAATAATAATAATAATAATAATAATAATAATAATAATAATAATAATAATAATAATAATAATAATAATAATAATAATAATAATCTAGCCTGTTCCTCATATTAAAAAAGATTTACATACTTGTATACTTGTATAAGAATTTCTTCGCAAAGAATTTTATATTTTTCTTCCTAGTCTTCCAACTTTAAATAGTATACAAGAAGACGGAGATCAAAACATTCTTGTATAGTTTTATTTGATATTTCTCATATAAATAGATAAGACTTTCCAGCCCAAGGGAGTAACTCGTTAGTCTAACATTTCGTTTATTAAAGCCAGAAGCAAACGATGTTAAGAGAATTGCAAGTGGTTTAAAACTATAAACATATTCTTAGTTTACTTATTACTTTTTTCATATTTAGTTTGCATGTTTGTATTCTGTTGCCCATACATTCAGCATTATATTATTTTAACTTGCGATAGTGATGGTGCTGATAATGATGATGTCACGTGATAATATTGGCGGCCATATTAATAGCGATAAAAGTTAAAACAGTAAACGTTCAAATCAGTATCATGCAGTAGGTACAAAAGCATAGTTTACTGAATATTAGTAGACGGTAAAGTCGAACTCTGCTTTATAAAATAAATAACGGTATTATATTCTTAGTGCAGGAAACTTAAAATGATCTTGTCTAAAGTATGAAACACCATGAGATTTATATTCTAAATAAGAAGCACAGAGAACAAAATAGAGAGCAAAAAAGGTGCATAACCTCATGGTTAGCGTGTTGGGCTCTCCTAAGGGTGTGAGTTCGATTCCTGAATGGGGTGGCGCATTTGTGTCTTCGAGCAAGGTAATTTTCAAGTTGCTCCAGTTTTCTCGACTATTCAATAGTTACAGATGTTGTTATTGAACTAGCAGCTTTCACAGCTGGTCTGATTTTGTAGTGTTTACGTATTTTCCAATATAAATACCATCCTTCCCTATCGAGGCATTTTTTATATTCATTTGATGTTAGCACAGGATATCCCGAGTCGAGATGGTCTATTGTTTCGTCAAATGTCTCACAAAATCTACATTTAGGGTCAGACTCGTTTTGAAGAACGTTAGCCTTGTAGTTTTTGGTAAGCAAGCTTTGATTTTTGCCACCAATATGAAACCTTCAGTCTCTGCTTTCAGTCTTGAACTTCTCAGCCACTGATGGATTGTTGCTTGGTCTACATCAGCATTTCGGCTTCGAAGTATATACTATCCATGCAGAGGTTTCTGGCTCCACTGCTCCTCAATTGGTTTCTGCCCGTTCTTTTTTGCCGTCTGTCTGACTCGTTTTGCTTTTTTCGTGACAGTGGTTTCAGGTTCTTCATCTAATTCAGAGTTCCCTTGCGAATTTGCAAGCTTCCTTGACAATAGAATGTGATTTTTTGCTGCTTTCGTGTTTGCACACAATCCGTAGCATCCAGTCCTCTGTACTAGATAAATACTTGTTCATTGCTATAGCACAGTCTTATAGCACAGTTCTACATGCATCATTCCTCTTCCCCCCATTACTTCTAGGTAACTACAGACGATCAACGTCTGCTTTTGGGTGGTGCATGTTCTTAGACATTAGTAGTTTTTTTTTTTTGTCTTCCTGTCCAGGTGTTGCAGTTCTGTAAGATTTCAGTTCATGATATTAAAACTGTACTGGACTACTGGAAGTGCCAGGGTGTTAATCGCATCGATGCGATTTTGGGAGTTGAGTTCAGTTTTTAGAATAAGTCGTATTCTTCTGTAATAATCCTTTCGTATTTTTTCCTTCATAGTAATATGTTGTATACCATCTTCGTTTATCCCCAGTTATTTATAGCTTTCTTGTGGGTCAAGCTCCTTGATGGCAGTGTCGGTATCTAATTTAATGGAAGCTGTTTGTCTGAGCTTACCTCTTACAAAAGTTGCTTTAGCACACTTATCAAGGCCAAAAATCCATCCCGATGTCATTGCTGAACTCGTTAAATGTTGTTAACAGCCCTACTATCTCTTTGTCATTTCTAGCAAACAGCTTCAGATCGTCCATATAAAATAGATGGTTTACTATAATATTATACATTTTGAACCTATACCTGGTGTTACTCAGTTCGTTTGGGAGTGGGATTAATACCATCGTTTGATGTTGATGTTGTTAGATTGGCGCATCGCATTACTATGGCTTAGAAGGAGATGTGTATTCCACTTGGCCATTTTACCTTATAAGAATTTAGCCAATTATGTGAGACACTATCAAACACTTTCCTGTAGTCTGTCCATGCCATATTCAGGTTCTTCTTGTTGCTCCGATAATTCTCTACACTCATTTTATTTACGAATAATTGATCTATGCCTTCATGAGCTTCTGGGAAGAGTTCTGTTCCAGGAAAGTATATATTCTTTCTATTATTATTATTATTATTATTATTATTATTATTATTATTATTATTATTATTATTATTATTATTAAGGCGGCGAGCTGACAGAATCGTCAGCACACCGGACAAAACGCTTAGCGGCATTTTGTCCATCCTTACGTTCAGAGTTCAAACTCCACCGCGGTTGACTTTGTCTTTCATCCTTTCGGGGGCGATAAATTGCGTACCAGTTACGCACTGGGGGCGGTAGGATGACTAGCCCCCTCCTCGAAAATTTCAGGCCTTGTGCCCATAGTAGAAAGGATTATTGTTGTTGTTGTTAATGATATTGTTGATGTTGTTGATGCTGTTGCTTGTGTTATTTGCCACATCATTATGATTGTTTCTACCAAAAGCAATCATTTTTTTTTCTCTCCCTGTAAAATGTTTACATTTTGCTAAGTGATTAAGTTGGATTTACTTATTACCTTGTTTGTTTTTGTTTTTGTTTCCTTTTTGCTCTCTTATAAGCAGTTGTGAGTTTTTCAGTAATAGTTGTCAGTCTGGTTACTGAAATATATTTCTGTATTGAATATAAATGTATACAAAAAAAAAAAATAATAATAATAAATGTTTAAAATATCTAAAACTAACTAACTTTTTTCTATCACTGCAGAGGTGAGATCTCTCGAAACATTCCAGAAGGTTTCTCTGAGTGGCATATTTGGAAAGAAAAGTTTCTCCCTGAACTATGCTTAACAAAACCAAGACCGCAAACCAGCAGCATCGGTAAAAGAGTGCATTATGATGTCAGCCGTGTGTGTAGATTCGAAGTGATGGGAAAGTGGTGTGAATACAAACCAGAGGCTGTGATGGTGAATGATAATTACAGGATATTATGGGATTTCTTCATAAAGACTGACCACACTGTTCAAGCAACAAGACGATATATGATCATACAGGAGACAAAGAGCAAAAAATGTATGAACATAGACTTTGTAACATCGTATGATAACAGAGTGGATACCCAAAAAATTGAGAAAATTGAGAAATATCAGGACCTAGACACAGTGATGAAGAGATTGTGGAAGACTGAGATATTAATATATAAGTGAATGTTTGAGTATATTCAGTATAGCAGAAAACATAAGAAAATTAATTAGCTTTAGCATGAAGAAAGGGAAAGTAGATCTCTACTCAGGTGACACACTCTTAGTAAAAGTTAATATCAAAAGAGTAATTTTCCAGGGAGGCTTTGATATTTGTCTGAAGTTTGATCCCCCTCAATTTACTGTTCAGGAAGGGAAAGGCAGGGTATCAGTTCAGAAACAGTAATAGAAAAGGTAACCATTTGTTCTACATGGATGATCTGAAGCATTTTGGTAAGAATGAAAAAGAGACATATTGCTAAATACAGACTGTAAGACTCTTCAGCAAAGATATAGGCATGGAATTTGGCATAGATAAGTGTGCAATATTAGTCATGAGAAGGGGACAGGTAGTCAACAGCGAAGGCATACAATTACCAGATGGCCAGAATTCAAATCATTGAAATGAGGAGAGAGTTATAAGTATATAGGAGTATTAGAATCTGACAGAGTACTAACTATAGAAATGAAAACGATAATTGAGAAGAAGTAAATCAGAACCTACTAAAGTCAAAGCTAAATGGTCCGAATCTAGTGAAGGCTGTAAATACTTGGACAATGCCATTACTCAGATACTCAGCAGCTTTTGTAGATTGGACAAAAACTGAATTAGCAAAGCTAGACAGGAGAATTAGGAAGGAATTCAATATGAATGTAGGACTCATCCCAAGGCCAGGAGTAGCAAGATTATACCTAACTAGAAAAGAAGGTGGAAGAGGCTTAATATCAGTAGAAGAGTGCGTGGAGTTAGCTAGAGTAGATATAGACTCCTATGTAGGTAATAGTGAAGTAAGTTCATTAAAAACTGCTAGAGTCAAAGCAAGACAAAGGGAAACCAAAAACTCAAA
This sequence comes from Octopus bimaculoides, assembly GCF_001194135.2. Taxonomy (NCBI): domain Eukaryota; kingdom Metazoa; phylum Mollusca; class Cephalopoda; order Octopoda; family Octopodidae; genus Octopus; species Octopus bimaculoides. The sequence continues at coordinate 55,693,110 of NC_068985.1, read as the reverse complement.
CGAAATTAAAAACTAGAAAAAAGAACAGAAATTATCTGTCTAGCAGGAGAAGGCGTTGCATGGTAGCTTCCCAAAGATAGTTGCAGCAAATAATAGCAGTGAGACATGGTTATGATTGCAGAAAGGAAAGCTGAAAAGGGAGACAGAAAGTTTGTTAGTAGCCGTACAAGATCAAGCATTAAGGACTAATTGAATAAAATCCAAGATCGACTAAAACCAAGTAGATTCCCAATGTAGGTTATGCAAATCAAAAGAGGAAAGCGTTACTCATATAGTAAGTGAATATAGCATGATGCACAGAAAGAATACAAGAAAAGACATGACAACCTAGGGAGAGTAATCCACTGGGAGTTATGTAGAAAGCTAGAATTTGAACATACTAATAAATGGTATGAACATGAACTTGGTAAATTACTAGAAAGTAAGAAATACAAGTTGTTGTGGGACATTAAAATTCAGACTGACAGAGTAATAGAAGCTAGAAGGTCTGATTTGGTAGTAGTAGTAGTAGTAGTAGTAGTAGTAGTAGTAGTAGTAGTAGTAGTAGTAGTAGTAGTAGATAAAGAGAATAGAAAGTGCCAGATAATTGACTTTACAGTCCCAAATGATGAAAAATCAATATGAGATACAGAAAAAATAGCAAAGTACCAGGACCTAGCCATTGAATTACAGAGACTATGGAAATTGCGGGTGAAATGTATCCCAGTAGTCATAGGTGCATTGGGAACTATCCCTAAAGATCTGCACAGATGGATAGAAGAAATAAGCATCAAACCCAGTTTAGTACAGCTCCAGAAAGTAGTGTTATTAGGGAAAGCTAGAATACTTAGTAGAGTTCTTGGCATCTAAGGTTACTTGTTGTAACCCGATGTTAGATTTTTCTTTTCCAATAGTCTAATCTATTGTGTGTATATAATAATAATAATAATAATAATAATAATAATAATAATAATAATAATAATAATAATAATAATAATAATAATAATAATAATAATAATAATAATAATAATAATAATAATAATAATAATAATAATAAACGACACAAATACTTGGCAATAGCCTGGATAGACTATAAAAAAGCTGGATTAAGAAATGTCTGGAAATGTATAAAATAGCTCCTACACTGCGAAACTTTTTCTCTGTAAGTATAAGATCATGGGGAACCACACTGACTTTGAACAGTGATAATGAATCTCTAAATGCTGGAGATGTAAGAATTTTATGTGGCATTTTCCAAGGTGACTCTCTATCACCACTCCTTTTTGTCTAGCTTTAATGCTTCTCTCGAAATTGCTCTGTGGTGTACAATACGGCTATGAAATGTTTGATAAAAATATAAATCATCTCATTTACATGGATGATTTAAAGCTCTTCGCGAAAAATGACCAACAACTTCAGGGCTAACTAACGATTGTTAAACAATTCAGTGATGACATCAGGATGTAATTTGGCTTCGATAAATGTCCAAAGCTACTTTTATCAAAGGAAAAATGACAAAAACAGCCAACATTAATCTTGACCAGCAGAATGTCATAAAAGAGTTAGAACCAGCGGAGAGCTACAAATACCTAGAGGTAATTGAAGGGGACGGAATCAAACATGCAGTGATGAAGGAAGGGATCAGAAGAGATTGTTATCGCAGGATGAGAGCAATACTCAAGACAGAGCTGAATGCAAGAAACAGGATCGAAGCGATCAATACTTTAGCCATACCAATCGTGACTTACAGTTTCAATATCATTAACTGGTCAATTACTGAAATATGTAATCTTGACAGAAAAATAGGAAAACTGTTGACAATGCATAGAATGCACCACCCTAAGGGAGATATAAAACGATTTTATCTGCCAAGAATATTATGACTGATAAATGACAAGAAAAACCTCTCAATGGCAAATACCCAAAGAGAGCGAATAATGCCGATGTTGACAAAGCCCTTACCCATCAATGGCTAATGGCTTCCGGCTTAAAAACAGAAGGGTTTATCATAGCAGTCTAAGATAAATGCCTACCCACAAGGAACTACCAAGTCAACATATTAAAGAACGGCAGCTTCCCAACATGTGTATGTCAACAACAATATGAAACCATTGATCATGTTGTTTCCATGCGCAGTCTTCTTGCGCTTACAGAGTATCTCAACAGACATGATAGAGCTGCACAATATATTCACAGGGAAATTTGCAAAAACCTGGACTTGCCCCATGATAAAAACTGGTGGAAACACAAACTATCTCCAATGCTTGAAAATGATCACATTCGACTTCTCTGGAACTTCACCATTCAAACTGACAGAAAGATAGATGCAAATAGGTCAGACATCATACTGAAAGACTTCAGACAAAAATCATGCCGCCTCATTGTTGTGACTGTCCCAATTGATATAAACGTATCTGTCAAGACCTACCAAAAACTGAGCAAATATAAAGATCTTGAAATAGAAATTAGCAAAATCTGGAACCTCAAGACTAAAACAATACCTGTTGTCATATGTCCCTAGGAATGATAGCAAAAGGGGCTGATTGCTACTTAACTCAGATTCCAGGAAACCCCAAAATGGCTGAAATTCAAAAGATAGTGCTCATGGAAACTGCCCATAACCTACGTAAAATACTGTCTATGTAATCTCAAATTTTAAAACAAACATAATTTTCTTATGGTTTCTTAAACATTCTCTAGAACAAAACCAAATATATGGCACCCTAGGCATAACACCAACATGAACTTCTAGCTTGTTGTCTCTTGAGGTCTCTGAGTGTGACTTGGAGCCAATTTGTACAAATGCAAAGCAAAAGTCAAACATAAAATAATAATGATAATAATAATAATAATAATAATAATAATAATAATAATAATAATAATAATAATAATAATAATAATAATAATAATAATAAT
>NC_068985.1:55685274-55688258 GCF_001194135.2 Octopus bimaculoides | reverse complement strand
CTGGGATATGCCAATACACACAGATAGAGAAATTAAGGCCAATAGACCAGATATAGTTGTCAAAGATCATGAAGAAAAAAAATGTTTTCTAATTGATGTATCAATACCAGCAGATGACAACGTTTCCCTAAAAGAAATGGAAAGACTTTCAAAATACAAAGACCTGGAATTAGCGGTAACTCGAATGTGGAATCTAAAAACAGAAACAATTCCTATCATAGTAGATGCCTTAGGTATAATAAAAAAAAATATTCAGACAAATACATAACAAAAACACCAGGACTTACAAATATATATAACATACAAAAAACTGCACTACTGGGTACTTCACACATCCTACGCAAAACACTTTCAATACACGGTAGTGAAGTGAAAGCACGTTATAAAAATAAAAATACTGAACAATAATAATAATAATAGAAAAAAATAAAAATAATGATAATATGCTGCAGCTACTGATACTAAATACTACTAATACTACAACAATACTACAACTACTACTATAATGATAGCACAGGAATCTGAGGCCCAACAACCATGCTTACCACTACCCCCACCCCCGCTACTGTTGCTGTTGCTACAACCACTGCCACTACTACACTTAAAAACAATAATACCAGTGATATCAGTGATAATAATAATAATAATGAAAGGAAACGGGAGGAGTCTCCTTATGGGCTCATAATGATACATCTAGTGATGGTGTCACAATAAAAGCATTGGTAATTGCGCAACCTGATAATCGCTATTTCATATGAATGACAATGAAAAAACAAAATATTGTGAATAACGGTGGTAATGAAACTGAAGCCAATAGTGGTGACAGTGTTACACCCAGTAGGCTCAGAGATTCTGGTCCGGTTCCAGCCTGTCGATATCCAGAAAGGGACCACCACACATGGCGTAGATGGACCAAACAAATTAATGCTGTGGTCATGGAGCAACCGAGTAGATGAAAATGGTGCTCAAATTAGGGGTTACCGACAACGTATGTATGATCATTGGAGAGAAAAAGGATGGTTTCAACTCACGGAACAGAGACTATGTGATCAAGCTAGAGCAATAAGAAAAAAATGTTGGTTCACAGAAGTAGAGCTCGAAGCTATCAAAAGACGGGTCATGGACAATAGGAGTATAGGTAAGAATGAAAACACAGTTCTTACTAATAGGAGTAATCTCAGAGCACAGGAAAGGAGCAGTGGTAGGTTACTTGATGAGAGACATATAGATGATCTGAAAGAAGACGATAAAACTAATAGCGACATGTCAGGATGAACAAAAGGTTGAAAGAATAAAGGTAAGACTACAGGAGAACGATAGCGAGAATATTTGCAACCTTAAAAAGGTTGATCGATGAAAATTGAAGCAAGAAACGAAAAATCTTAATGAAATTCTGAAATACATCAGAATAAACATCATAGAAACAAATAATTTGATCAAGACAGCAAGTATTGTAGCAGAAAATGTGAGTGTCGATGTCAAGAAAAAGAAGCATAATGGGAGTGACAAAAGAAAAGATCCATGGTGGAAAAGAGGAATCCAGGCAGGGTTAGACATGATCTCGAAGGAAATCTCTGTGTTAGACTGAAAAGAGAAAGGGGAGTTTAAAAGAGAACAAAAATATAGGGTGTTGGAAAGGAAGTACAATATTGAAAGAAAGGGCCTGAAAGTAGTAGTGGAGGAACTGAAACAGCACCTCGTTGCAAAGAATAGGTTATTCAGAGTAGATCAGAAGAGATTCTATAAAGAAGTAGATGGAGGATGTACAGATGAAAAGTTGATACCAGATAACTTTGAAAATCAAAGGTTTTGGAGTAACATCTGGAGCAAAGACAAGGAGCACAAGAAGGATGCTGAATGGTTGCAAGAACTGAAACAAACAGTAATGTGTCCAAGGCAGGCAGAACTAGTCATTTCAGTTAGGGAGGTGAAAGAAATCAACAAGCATATGAGCAACTGGAAGGCCACGGGACCAGATGGAGTTCAAGGCTACTGGATTAAAAGATTTGGTGAATGTCATGCACGAATAGCTGCGCAACACAACACCTTGTTAAATGCCGACCAAGCAACACCAGAGTGGTTGACATTGGGTAAGACAGTGCTGTGCTTGGAAAACACCGAAAAAGGCTATATGGTAGACAATTACAAGCGGACATCCTGTTTGCCACTTATGTGGAAACTATTGACTGGAATACTCACAGAGTCAATGTACGAACATTTAGAAAAAAATGGAGTCCTGCCACATGAGCAGAAGGGCTGCAAGCGTAAGTGCAGAGGTACGAAGGATCAACTCCTGGTAGACAAAACTGTACTTAGAGACTGCAAGAGGAGGAAAAGTAACTTAGCCATGTCATGGATAGACTTTCGTAAGGCGTTCGATATGATCCCACATTCTTGGATTATGGAGTGTATGAACCTGTTTGGGATTGCATCGAATGTTGAGCGATTACTTGGAAAAAGTATGGCGAATTGGAGGACGGACCTGACAGCATACGGAAGAAGTTTAGGGACAGTAGAAATTAGGAGGGGCATCTTCCAAGGGTACTGCCTGTCCCCACTGATCTTTGTACCGTGCTTGATACCACTAACACTGATTCTGAGGAAAGCAAAAGCTAGGTATGTATTCAACAAAAAGTCAACCATTTGTTATTCATGGATGACCTCAAACTTTATGGTGAAGATGAAGCCCAAGTCAGTTCTCTCGTTGATACGGTATATACTTTCAGTACTGATCTCAGAATGGAGTTTGGACTGTGAAAGTGAGGTGTATTGGTATTGAAGAGAGGCAAAATCAAATGTATGGACGGACTAACGATACCATCGGGGGGAAGTTATGAAGCAGATAGAAGAGATGGGCTATAAGTACTTGAGGATTTTCGAAATGGATAAATTAATGGAGAAAGAAATGACAGAAAAATTTAAGGTGGAGTACTTACGCAGACTGAGACTAATCCTTAAGTCGAAATTAAACGAAAGGAATAAGA
>NC_068985.1:55683843-55685264 GCF_001194135.2 Octopus bimaculoides | reverse complement strand
ACGCAGACTGAGACTAATCCTTAAGTCGAAATTAAACGAAAGGAATAAGATCGAAGCTATCAACACCTGGGCGGTTTCACTCCTTAGATATGGATCAGGGGTAATCGCATGGAAAGCAGACGAACTAAATTGCTTAGACATAAAAACAAGGAAGTTGCTAACTAGATATGGGTCACTCCACCCAAAAAGTGATACTTTTGTGCCAAAAATGATACTATATGGACCAAGAAAAAGAGGGGGAAGAGAACCTATTGGATGCGAACAAAGCATTAGAGCAGAAGAAAACAACATAGCATGGTATGTAAAAAATGCCACAGAAACCCTATTATTAGAAGTAGGAAGGTCAGGCTTGTGTAGGATGAAAGATTGCAAAGATAAAGCACTATACAAGAAATTGAAAACGAATGAAACTGAAAATAGGTGGGTAAAGAAAAGAATGCATGGTCAATTTCATAGGGATGTTGAAGATAAGACAGACAGAGAAAAAAGATGGCTGTGGATGACTAAAAGTGATTTAAAACCGGAAACGGAGGCACTCATCTGTGTTGCCCAAGTGCAAGCACTAAGAACAAACTACATAAGATACAGAATAGACAACACAGCAGAAAGTGATACGTGCAGAATCTGTGGACAAAGCGGTGAAACCGTATGGCATATTACCAGTCAATGTGTGTGTAAAAGAGAGATATGTTTGCGCGCGCGCGTTTATGTAATATAAAAGAGATGGTAATGTTCAACGCTGAAAATGTGTGAGTATGTTATCAAGCACTCTTTCCTTTGTCGAAAAGTCCCATGTCCAGAGTTCATCTTCTAGAAGTTGCATATGCAATAGCAATGTTACATGCAACTGGAAAATTGTGAATGTGAGAGTGTATATATGAGAAAGAGAGAGGGGGAGAGGGAGAGAGAGAGAGAGAGAGAGAGAGAGAGAGAGAGAGAGAGAGAGAGAGAGAGAGAGAGAGAGAGAGAGAGAGAGAGAAAGAGAAAGAAAGAGTGTGTGCGTATGTTTTGTTTTTGTTGCTTTCAGCAAACTTATCGTTGCGATTACTCTCAACAGAATAATTCTCTACAGAATTGTCAATATTCCAATGCTCATGTATTTTACAAAACATTTTGGTTAGTTTTCTTTTATAGTATGTTTAAACTCAGTGGAAACGCGTTCATCTTCATGAATTTTCTGATTTGGTAGGAGTTACTCGTCGCCATTTTATACATGTATGTAGATGAAATAAATAAATAATAAATGTACATATGTATGTATATCATTTATCTTTCAATTGTTCCAGTCATTGAACCGCAGCCATGCTGGGGCACATTCATATATTATATACACATGCATATATATATATACCTGTATGTTTGTATGTATATGTAGATACCTATATATATATATATATATATATATATATATATATATATAT
>NC_068985.1:55679616-55680966 GCF_001194135.2 Octopus bimaculoides | reverse complement strand
AACTCCACCATGACTCCTTTCTTTTCTGTCAGTCCGTAATACAACATACTGTGGTATGTGTATTTCTGCATTTCCTATATCTGGTTTCAGGTGTGTTTCCGTAAGTGCTACGCATAAGGCTTGATTGCAAGCAACAAGGTCTCTCAAGAAAGGGATTTTTGTCCTGTTACTAAGTGATAACAGTCCTCTGATATTCAGTAAGAGCATCGATGTGATGTGTGTGTTGTTGCCAGTGGTGCCCATATTGGGTCTATTTGCTGTGGTGGTCTTGCGTATTGGGGATAGTCCCATCTGTGCGATTGTAGCCAGGTCAGCTGCTGTACCATCTTTTGTGCCATGCACAAAAAATATTGTTGTTCAGCCGCTGCCCTCTCACCAAAGTTGTTGATAGGTCTGGTCTGTAGCACGCACTACATCTGCGTACCTCCGTTTTGGAGTAGGTGGTGCGTAATCCTTCCCTTTTGGCTGGTGTTTTCTGCCCTCTTTCATGTTTATGTGGCGGGGTCTTTGGTGTGCAAAACGGCAGCCTGCACCTTCCACTCCATGCCAGCAGACACCTTTCAAGTAGAATTTGCACATTCGTGTGTGCTATCTCTTTCTATCCTTTTTATTATATGGATATTCAGGTCTGCTTCTTTCTTTGGCTGTTTCATCTTTTGTTTTAGTTTTGGTTTTTCCTGCTTTTAATTCTTTCTTGGCCCTTTCACCTCCAGAGAGAGGGGGGTATGTATTTATGATAAAGGTTGAGAGTCTGAGAGAAGAAAAAAGACTGGGTTAGAGAGAAGTGAAGAGAAGAAATAGAGAAGAGAGAGAAAGATTGTGTCAGGAGAAAAGTAAAGAGAAAGAGAGAGTGTCTGTGTCTATGTATTTATAGTGATGAAATAGAGAGAGAGAGAGGAGTGAAGAGAAGAACAGTGGAAGATAGATTAAGGGTCTGAGAGAAGAATTATGGGATGATGGAATGAAGTAAAAAGATAGAGAGTGTATCTACGTATTTAGAGAGAAGCAATAGAGAAAGGGGAAAAAAGACGGTATGATGGAGAAGAGAACGAGAGAGAGAAGTTATACAAACTCTTGAAAAAGATTCGACTTGGATAGGGAAAAATAGATAAATAAAGGAACAAACAATTATATATCTGTAACTAAAGAAATTCTCTTAAATCATGAATAATGAAAGTTAAACCTCTCTACAATAATCTCGTAAGTCAAAAGCAAAACAGAAAACACCTTATGTCCATTTAACCTTCTATTTTCCCTAATAATAATAAGCTTTCAATAAACGACAGAAAAATAAACAGAACACAAAGATACTTATCTAGTTTTTCCAGAGATGGGTATTTCCAAGGCAGT
>NC_068985.1:55678442-55679511 GCF_001194135.2 Octopus bimaculoides | reverse complement strand
CCAAAAAGAAGAACAAACACAAAAAGCCAACAACGCGAGGTCGTTGCACATGTAAAGTATTAGCAGACGCTCAGGGAAGGAAAGAAAGATGGTTTAACGTTTCGAGCAGACGCTCTTCTTCAGAAACAGAGGAAAGCCCAATAGAAAAGGAAGTCGGAGGGAGAAAAAAATTGCCAACGATTCACATGTAGTTACATTTTGAAAGAAATATATATATATGAACTAACTCGTTCAGAAAATCTCTATTGGAGCTAAAAGCAGTATTTATACTGAGAAGTAATGTTTATCGCCACCTAAACTTGGGTGTTCTATAAGAACAAACGATACTGCTATTTTAACTCCAGGAGGACGCCTCCCCCAACTGGTTATTCGGTGCGCTTCGCACTCGATGTACATTGCAAGCGGTGGGAGAACTCTCTACTATTCTAGCTCGGTGACCACCATATCACAATGATCAAATAAGATAGAAATATATATGCGAACACATACATATATACGTACACACATTCATACGCATATTAGCTTGGAAAGAAAGTATAATAAAAGAATAATTAAAACAAAATATAGTTAAAAGAAATAATGGGCGAAATATTACTAGTTGAATTGACTTAAGATGCTCATTACCCTGTTGGCTTAACAATTACTCACGTTTTCTTTGAGTGCATCCAACTGCACCAATAAGCATTTTTGTTAACATTTAATGTTAAAAACATTTTGAATTTGATGCAAGTTGTGTATATTCTTCAACTAGCTTTTTTTTCTATATCATTATAACTTCTTCGAAAGTCTGTGGCATTGCAGGTGCGTAATTTTGTTTATCAACTATTTGTTAGAATTTGGAAGTTCTTATTTCTTCTTCGTTTTCGTCATCGTTTTTTTATTTTCTTGTTTTTCTCTTTTTCTGAAAACAGATTTAGTTGTTGTTTGGAAGAAGTTGCTCTTTCATACCTGTTTTGATTTTTACTCCATTTTTCCTTTCGTATTTTCACGGACACTTTTCACTTGTAATTATTATTTCTTTGTCATCGCACCAATAAAGCGTGAACGAGGTATTTGCTCACCCATTTCT
>NC_068985.1:55677071-55677868 GCF_001194135.2 Octopus bimaculoides | reverse complement strand
TATATATATATAACCATCTGTGTATCATACTTAATGCAAATACATCGCAAAAAGACAAATTAGCTGCAGTATTTGTCCGGAAAGAATATTTCTTAAGGATGTACTGTGTTAAAAAACTACAAATATATTAGTAGCAGGCGAAAATCATCCAACAGCGGTGGTTAGCATACTAGATGTGCAGATTTTTTAAATAGCATGTACTCACTGATGAAAGCATGCAAAGGCAGAAACGCATTCGTCTTACGGATCGATAACTTCATTCATAGGCTGTTGACGTGTTTTCACACTCATTATCTATAAGGTAAATATTTCTCCCAAAATATATTTTCTTCCCAGACAATAACAAAGGAATTTAACACGTGATTGCTAACTTAAAGGCCTAACGGTCAGAAATCTTTGGCGGGCAAGTCTGCAAAAATCCAACTGGCAGAATCGTTAGCAAACTGGGTAAAATACTTAGTGGTATATCGTTCTCTGAGTTCAAATGCCGCCGAGGGCGACTTTGTCTTTCGTCTTTTCAAGGTCGATAAAACAAGAACCAGTAGAGTACTGGGGGTCGATGTAATCGACTATCCCCACCTCCAAAATTTCAGGCCTTGAGCCTATAATTGAAAGGATTATTATTATTATTATTATTATTATTATTATTATTATTATTATTATTATTATTATTATTATTATTATTAATATTATTATTATTATTATTAATATTATTATTATTATTATTATTATCATTATTATTATCATCATCATCATCATCATCATCATCACCATCATCATCCTTATTATTATTATTA
>NC_068985.1:55668559-55676718 GCF_001194135.2 Octopus bimaculoides | reverse complement strand
CTCTCCCAAATTTTTAGACTGTGTCTAAAATAGAATGGATTATCATTATCATTGAGGCGGCGGGCCTGTAGAGTCGTTAACACGCCGGACAAAATGCTTAGCGATATTTCGTCTGTCCTTTGCCTTCAAATTTTTTTTTTTTGTGACAGATAAAATAAGTGCCAGTTAAGCACTGGGATCGATGTAATCGCCTTCCCTCTCTTTTCAAAAACTGCTGGCTCTGTGTCAAAATTTGAAACTAGCAATATTACTATTATGTTATCATATATATTCGTCTCTTTTACTGCTTTTCTTTTTTATTAGTATTCTCTAGAGGAAACTTATCATATATATGTATATATATTCGATATTTTTCAAATTTAGATTTGTAATAATCATAAAGCCATTTTTTCTCTTCTAATGGAGATTTTTGTTTTTAACAGAACCTGCCAGAAAATTTCACCATTCTATAAATTATTTGGCAATACATACTATTATTATTATTATTATTATTATTATTATTATTATTATTATTATTATTATTATTATTTGTTCTTATATATGTGAAAAATCTCCTAAATATTAGGTTTTAACACGACTATAGATTTAAATTTATTTCTAGCGTCCGCACATTGTTGGGTCGAGGTATATCATGTGACTTGTGATTCTTTAACTAGCAATTATTATTAACTTGGTTGATGTATCGTTTTCTGAAAACATTTCGAAATTATTCTGAAGTGACATGATACGAAATCTTATCTAAATATGTGATAGTGTGACAAATGATATCATGCAACTGGATAAAAAATTATCAACATTGTTACACGTATCTAACTTTTGCAAACATTCTTTTTCACGCCTCCGTAGATTTTTCTTCTTTTTTTTTAAACTTCAGAAGAAGAAAAAAATAATCTTTAGGTGGTGGTGTAAAATATGATGGTGTGTTATTTGATAATGACTACCAAGCTTTGGCTAAATTCTTACATGTTAATTAAAAGTAAAGCAGTAAAAGGATTTTCGTCGGTTTCGACGATGAAGATTCAGTTGTTCGATCAACCGAACTGATTGTTCACTGAAGCTGAGTATTCTACGGAAATGTATATTCCTGTTGTGATTTCTGGACAGAATCCGCAAAACATAGATTGTGTGACAAGGTTGTACCATTTCAGTTACATCTACAATCTACCCGACGACTTCCGCACAATTTCCATCTACCCAATTTCATTCACAAGGTATAGATCGAGCTAAGACTACATGAAATGACGATTACCCAGAATGCAATATTATCATCCTAACATTTATACTAAAAGTTCAACACTATTTTTTTGTGTAGGTTATAGAGAAAACGAAAGAAAATGAGACAAACTGTATCACAAATGATGTTGCGGAAGGTATGTACGGATAAAATCTGTAATAAGTATAGACAGTTTTTCATCAATTTCATCAATACATCCAGAAATTATCAACTTGTCACACCTCACTAATCACACCAAGCAACCTCGGGGAATCATGCAATCTGCACAACAATCAAACTTTCTACAAGTACTCCTACCTATCTATGTCTCACCCAATGCACAAAACATCAAAGCCTTCTTCATCTGCAGATATGGCAGCTACTCAGCGATTACCTTAAAGTTACGACCATCATAGGCGCACGAACTTACTTTTGGTTCGCACATATTGAAGTACACAGTTCATTGCGAAGTGGATCATCAGTGATTTCACATATTGCCGGCTCACTTCCACCAGACGTCATCATGGAAATTGGAGATTTTCAAACGCTCCACCCAACACTGTCTCGCACGACGCCCTTTGGAAGGAACCCATTAAACGTATTTTTGTCTCACAGCGGAGGCTATGGCAAAAGATCTTGCTTGATGTAGTCGGGGAAATCGTTGGGACACACGAGCATAACTTGGGGACTTTTGATCTAGCGGAGCCATCCTTCTTCAGTTCTGATCAGAGCAGATTTCTCCCAGCAACAGAAATAAATAGACAGGCAAAAAGAGAAGAGTATATCCCAGTACAAAACCATTTTATCGATCTCGAAAGGATGAAGGACAGAACTGAGCTTGGTGAGAATTGAACAGACAGCCAAAACGATTATTACATGGCAATCTATCCAATGCTCTAACAACTCGGCCAATTCGCCTATGCAGGGTTTTGCAGATAAATTGAGATCAATCGTAAGCAGTTGAACATTTCATTTTTTCACAAAACCTTGCTTGAAAATCTAATCCTCTTCTTTATTTTTCAAATAAATAGTGAACTGATTCGACAACAGAAAGTATGGAACAACAGAATCGTTCCGCCATTGTTGTTTTGGCGCGCGCCGGGGGTACATTTCCAATAAGATTCTTAAGTTGACGAAACCTCCAAAAGCAACAGTTTATCGTGTGTATAAAGAATTTAAAGAAGAGTAAAAGATTGATAGAAAAGAACACAAGACCCGAAGTAATTCGAAGCGAAATCCAAAGTGTTTCGCTGACCTCAAATTGAAGCCAACCCATCCATATCCATGACAACTTTTGTCATGTGATCCTTTCCACGGTGTCCAGAGCTGTGAATAGGGAACTTGGCATGACTAGCTATGTTCAACGACGCTGTCACCTCCTAACAGCCAAGGCCAAAGAAATCAGAGCTGATAGATGACCAAAGCTTCTGTCATTCATCAAGCATCGAGATACAGGAAAAACTCTCATTTTTGTGGACGAGAATTTCACTGTGGACGCTGAGGTGCATCGTAGAAATTCTTGAGTGATTGCATACAACTCTTCTGACGTCTTCCCTGTGCTTGAGACTAAGAATTCTGCCACTGTGGTGGTATTTGGAGACGTGGCGAGTGATGAAAGTGTCATGGATCCACACTCCATTGAATCTAGCTTGAAGATCAGCACAAAGGAGTATCTGGACATTGTGAAGAACTCTCTGTTACCTTGGATGGAGCAGAAGTTTGGGCTTGACAATGTGGTGATTATTCAGGATCCTGCACCATGACATGGATCAAAAGCAACACAGGCTTTCCTTGGTTGGAAGGTGTCATTTTTTGTGATAGCCAACATCTGGCCCAGTAATAGCCCAGATCTGAACCTTCTCGATTACTTTTTATGGAATGTACTTCAAGCAGGGACCAATGCTTCACCACACTCGGGTGACAACAGTTTGATGACCTGCATCGTGCGTGCAACGTGCAAAATCAAAAAGGCGGAGAGTGCAGCAGCTGCAAAAATGCTTCGTTCTCCTGCGGAGGTAGTAATTGTCCAAAAGGGCGGCTATACTGAGTGATAAATGTTCCTGTCGTTATAAATGTTCCTGTCGTTATAAATGTTACATTAAAATTATATCTGTCTACTACCATTATTTTAGTATTTATAACTAGTATTATGCATCGTAAAAATTTTCTTAATTTATCTGCAAGACCCTGTCAAGACAGTATTTCGTTCTTATTGAATTGAAATGTTTTTCAGTCATATGCGTATTTGACATATACGTGCATGTGTATGTGTGTGTGCGTATGTGTATATTTGTGTGTAAGTGTAAGTATGTGTGTGTGTGCCTGTGTGAACAGAGAGTAGGAGACAGAGAGAGAAGGAGTGAGAGAGAGAAAGATCTTAGTCCGATTGACTCTGTCAACTGTATCTCTCTACTTTCTTGTCCACGGTGGAAATAAGTTTTTCTCTTTGTGACTATTTGTAATGGCTTAATTCATTGGTTAAAATGTAATCCGGTCTAAGTCCTGCTTATGGTTAACTAACATTTAAACTCTTATTTTCCAAATTGAACTCTTTCTTTATTGTCTGTTAACCTCCAACATTTTCAATTCACAAATTTTAACTATAATATTTTATACATTCTTCACTTCAACTGTTCATGTGTCGGAATAACATAACATAATCAATTATAGTTTCTTCTCTCTTTCTCTCAATTTTCTCATCTCTATATCACAGTTCTTTATTGGATTTCTTGAAACTAACCTTTTATTACTTTCAGATAGGAAAATCACATTTTCTTTGCCGTTTTTAAGTTCTAAAACATTCTTATCTTCACCGATAAAATGGTTATAATTTTTGTGGATACAACAAAACATATATATTTTACAATATATATGGCTGCCTCTTTTTATATCTAAATTTTTGCATATACTTTGTATGTAAAATAATTTTCATTATTTTATGTTTTCTTTCTTATTCCTCGGTTTTACTCATCATCATTCTTTAATCGATTATTTAGGAATCAACCCTATGCTTATATTGATTTCTATAATTTCATTCCTATCCTCCTTACCCTGTATTCATAAATGGAAAAAAGTTGGACGATATACCTACGCATTTTAGATCTATTTCTCTATATTAGAATGTCACTCGTCATATGACGCGTAACTTTATAAGCACACTTTTGCCACCGCAAGTAATATCAGGAAGTATGGCATATACACAATAATTAAAAATTATGCATTTTATCTAATATCTTAGATAAAATGCAAAATGACGAAATGAATACTAAATTTCAAAATCCTGGGACATCTCTTTGAGCAAGTTTTAGTCGAATGAATCGATCCCAATACTTATTTATTTTAAAGCCTGCTATTAATTCTGTTGGAACCGATTGCCGAACCGCTTGTTATCATTGGTGTTATAGGGAGTTTTGCTAGTCTCTCACTCAATTGCGAACCACACATAATAATCAAGGGGGTTGCTGTCTGGGGAGTTAGGTGGCCAGGGATGATGTGGTTGCAAAATTTGTCTGACAACCATGACTGGGTTCTCCTGCTTGTGTGGCATGGTCCAGAGTCCGGTTGCCAGACATAGGATGTTCCAGCAGCAACCCTCTTGACCTAGGACAGCACTACCTTCCCCAGGCACTTGATGTAGGCCTCTGTGTTGAGTCTGAGGTCGTGTGGGAAGATGAATGGTGGCATAAAGTTGCCATCACAAGTGATCACTCCAAACACCATGGTGTTGACTGGATGCTTGATTTTGATCACTCTCGGTACATGTCTTCAGATTGCACTATCTTCAGATTGACACCCAAACACTCTGAAACGTTCGTACTGGAGCTGCTGGCGCGAATACCAAGCAGTACAGCATGTCGTTTCCAAACTTCTGGCAGAGTGAGTCGCTTCACGGTGCTGTTTTTCTCACAGACAGTTCCCAACTGACCTTACTATACTGTGTAGTCGACAAAATCAAAAACAAACAATGCGCGTGCGCGAAATGAAATTATAAAATGGTCGCAGTTTATCCACTGCACCCTGTATATATGTATATGACAGGCTTCTTTTAGTTTCCGTCAACTAAATCCACTCACTAGGTTTTGGTCGGCCCAAAGCTTTAATAGAAGACACTTGTCCAAGTTGCCACGCGGTGGAACTGAAACTGGAACCATGTAGTTGGAAAGCAAACTTCTTACCACATATTTATTACCTTTGAATAAAATCAAATACAGCAAATTATGCGTTTGTATGTATGGAATAACAATATCTGCTCCATAGAAAACCTATGTCTGCGAAATTTCATTTAAAATCTTGTCTATTTTATTGAAATTTATAAGACACTTATTCTGCACTGCTTATGTTAGCTGTGTTTGTATCTCTCGTTTACTCTCCCACCCATCTCTCTCTACGATGTAAAGCGTGACTGGAGATATCAATCAACAAACCAACCAACAAACCAGCATTTATACTGGTTATTATTACCTGATATCTTTTACTTATTTCGATCACTGGACCATGGTCATATTGGGGCACTGCTTTAAAGGATTCTTTTAGTCGAACGATCCACCTCAGTCCTTATTTATTTTAAGCCCAGTACTTACTGTAACAGTTATTATTGTCGAACCGTCAAGTTATAGTCATGGTGACATAAACCAGAGGTTTTCAAACTTTTTGACTTGCGGACCCCTTTATATTTCAGGCTTTACCTTATAAACGCTTATGAAATTTATACATAAATATTTGCTTAAAATAACATATACTTTTACATTTATTTATTTAACAGTATTTAACACATAGGTTTATTGTCAATTAAAAGATTTCGATTAAAAAACATATGCATGTATATATATATATTATATATACGTTTGTGTGTGTGTGTATATGTATGTATCTATATGTATGTATTATGTATGTATATACATACATGCATATATATGTGTGTGTATGTATGTCATTATTCAGTTTATTTCAAGATTTCTTGCCAATAGAGAAAGAACCTGTTTCTAACCTAGATCCAAGGTTCCTTCATTAGAATGTCAACATCAACAACAGGGTATGTATGTATGGATGTATGTATGTATGTATGTATGTATGTATGTATGTGCAGATTTGTATGTTTTATGTATGTATTCTCATGCATATAGTTACAAATCTAAACATGCTCATATATATTTAAATGATAAACTGGAAAGTTTTACGGATATTTACAGTTCAAGTGATGGATTGGATCTGTAGTCTTCGAATTAGCTTTCTCTTTTCTGGTTTTGAGAATCCTAACTTCTCAAGATTGGTATTTAGGCAGTGTGTTACATATCTCAGGGCCCCAATAATTACAGGTATAAACCTGAACTAGTAATCTGGATAGAGTAACTGTAGATGTCTCAGTAGTTCAGCATAGGTGTTCTCTTTTTGTATGTATGTATGTATGTATGTATGTATGTATGTATGTATACGATTGGGAACAATTCTATCGATCTCGGAGAGAGTAAATCAGTTCCGACAAAACCAGATTTTGATGTAGAATCCCTATGATGTGGCTGTGTAGTAAGAAGTTATTTCTCAACCACATGGTCCTGGATTCCGTCCCACTGCATTGCATCTTGGGCTAGTATCTTCTACCATAGCCTCGAGTCGACCAAAGCCTTGTGAGTGGATTTGATACGTGGAAACTGAAAGAATTTCCTCATATGCTAAAGTCAATATTTAATCGACCATAAATATTACTTTGTGTGTGTATATCAGATTTAGTTATTAACAACGTACGCAATGTCGGTGAGCTGACAGAATAGTTAGAGTGTCGGAATTTGGGCTTTACATCCCTGAGTTCAAATAGCGATGAAGTCAACATTATCTTTTATCCTTTAGGGGGTCGATAAAATAAAGTACACGCCAAGCACTTGAGTTCAATGGCACCATCTAACACCCTGGTCTTGAACTAAATTTGAGACCATTATTAACAATGGTGTGTAAGAAAAAAATACTTTGTAGCATTCGTTGAGAATCTTTACTTTCTAGGTTCAAATCCTGCCGAGTTCAAATTTACCTTTCATCTCTTTAGGATCGATAAAAAAAACCCAGTTAAGTACAGTGGTCGACAGTATCGACGACTTCTCTCCAAATGTAGGCTTTATGCTTATGTTAGGAACATTCATTGCCAATGTACCAATGTGTCATTGTGTGATATTGTTACCAATGTATCAATTTGTGAATAGCATTGCTGTCGATGATTCAATATCTGCTATTACACTGTATAATACGAGTTTTGTCTTTGGATAGGAACTGTTATTTTCTATTTGCTTACCTCTAAAAAGTATGGAAAATAATTAATATTTCCTTCAAACTTTGCTTTTCTTACATTCATTCAAACCCCAAAGAATCTCCCTCAACACATGGCTATGGTGCTCCGCCGCTACTCCTGTTCATGATCAGAGATGCACATAATATCAGCGACTAAGGAACATGCTCAAGTGGTCAAGGTCAAGGAAATGACAAGCAAATATTTGGTATTGAGCAGAATATTTACTATAATGATATTTCTGCTTCAGCAACTGAGCGCTGAATCTGTCTGAAATGTAATGGAAAATAGGTCAGTTTCAAAACATTGATGTCCAGGTCACAAAAGCAATGTGTGAAGGGAATAGTAGTCATTTCCTTTGATTTCTAGATAGAAGCAAATAGGAAATAACACTTACTGACCAAAGACAAAAATATATAAATAAATAAAAATTTTGTTACACTGTTTTATTGTTACCAGTGTGTCGACTTTCGGGGTCGATAAAACAAGTAATAATTGAACACTGGGGTAAATTAGCTCCCTTCCCCAAAATATCAGGCTTTGTGCCAACAGCAGAAAGGATTGTTGTTTGCAGTGTGTCAATGTGTTAAGTGTCTTGGTGACAAAAGGTTATTAATAGAGAATTGGGAGAGTGGGGAGGCAAATGGTGCTTGTTGAAATGGATGTAACAAT
>NC_068985.1:55667295-55668443 GCF_001194135.2 Octopus bimaculoides | reverse complement strand
GACGATGATGACGCTGACGACGACGACGATGACGCTGACGACGACGACGATGATGACATAGGAGTGGTGGTGGTGGTGGTGGTGGTGGTGGTGATTGTGGTGATGGTGGTGGCAGTGGTAGTGGTGGTGACGGTGATTGTAATGAAGATGATGGCGATGACCATAACGACCTGATGCTTTTAACAGGTGATTGTGGCATCCCACATCGATAATATATATGGAAAAGACGGAAGAACAAGTAAATTATGGCAAAAAATTATAATACATAGACATGCATGCACACACAAATATATGTTTGTCAGACAGGAATTAAAAGAAAATATTCTACTGGAATTCCAAATTTACCAAAGATAGTAATTACGAAATCTCTAAAGATGACGAGAATTCATTGTTGTCACACATGATAGAACATTTAAATAAAGACAAGGAGACTGACTGATAAACACTATGATAAGCACTATAGCACTTTTTAGTTCAACAACAAAGCACGGCATCAATGTAAGAATAAAATATTCTGTAATACAATGAAATACAATTCAAGACAAATAAGTAACTTATAATAATAATAATAATAATAATAATAATAATAATAATAATAATAATAATAATAATAATAATAATAATAATACACTAGTAACAATAAATGCCCGGATGCAGTATCAGGCAGTGGCTCTCAAGGCTTCTGATCTTAATTGATTGGAAGTGTTATCATGTACATTGTTTTGTCTTGGTATAAAAGATGGGCTACAACAAATATTCTGCTTAATACCACAGATTTGCTTATCAGTTGTTTGACCTTAACCAGTTGAGCATGTCCCTTGGTGGCTGACGATATGTGCATCTCTGATCATTAGCAGAAGTAGTGGGGGAGCATCATACTCATGTGTTGAGAGGAATTCTTTGGGGTTTGAATAATTCACCTTTGGAAACATGGGTGTTTTGCTCAGCATCCTTAAACAAACCTTATTCAGGGACCTTTTGAGCGGAAGAAAATTCCGACCTGAAGAAAATTCTAACTGGGCCCCACCTGCAAGGTCATGCGCTGTTTATCTTGATATGAGATCACCATGTCGCGCACATGTGGTTGTGATGCATGTGCCTGGTGTACCCTGATCAGACGGGTAGTCATGATGAGTATATTGGGCTTC
>NC_068985.1:55663642-55664416 GCF_001194135.2 Octopus bimaculoides | reverse complement strand
TATCGCAGGGTGAGAGCAATACTGAAGACAGAGCTGAACGCGAGAAACAGGATCGAAGCGATCAATGCTCTAGCCATACCAGTCGTGACTTAGTTTCAATATCGTTAACTGGTCAATTACTGAAATATGTAATGTTGACAGAAAAATACGAAAACTGTTGACCATGCATAGAATGCACCACCCTAAGGCAGATATAGAACGTCTTTATATGCCGAGAAAAGAGGGAGGCCGTGGACTGCTACAGCTGGCATTAACAATGAAGGTAGCCACAATTGGCCTAGACACCTATCTGAAAAACTCTGAGGACTGGATGCTAAAACTTGTCTCAAAACATGAAAGCAAGAAAGCATCTTACTCAGTAACAAAACAGGCAAAGGAATATCTAAGTGAATTCCAATTACAACAAATCCAAGAATTAGACGAACTAGAAACACCGCAGATAAAGCTAAGCGCTTGAAAACCCGTGCTAAAATTGCTGCCTTAGATATTATGACTGATAAATGGCATGGAAAACCTCTCAATGGCAAATACCCAAAGAGAGCGAATAATGCAGATATTGACAAAGCCCTTACCCATCAATGGCTAATGGTCTCTCGCTTGAAATCAGAAACAGAGGGGTTTATCATAGCAGCCCAAGATCAATGCCTACTTACAAAGAACTACCAGGCCAACATATTAAAGAACGGCAGCTCCCCATTATGTCGTATATGCCAACAACAAAATGAGACCATCGATCATGTTGTCTCCATGTGCAGTTTGCTTGCGCCTACTGAG
>NC_068985.1:55659862-55661294 GCF_001194135.2 Octopus bimaculoides | reverse complement strand
TCTCTCTCTCTCTCTCTCTCTCTCTCTCTATCTATCTGCTTTCCTTTAAACTTATCACCAGAGCATCACCCCTCTGCTAAAAGTAGTATTTCTAACCCTCTTTCCTTATATCACTCCCTTCAACTAACTTTTCAATTACGTAATGACTATTACTTTGCCCCTACCTCACATTGTTAACACTTCTATCTTCCGCTTTTTATCTCTCTTTCTTTCTCTCTCCTTCTTTTCCTCTCTTCATTTTTTCTCTCGCTTTTCGCCACTCCTTTCAGCTAACCACGTGACACTATGACGCATCTGGCCTTAGAGTATTAATATATAGATTATAAACTAGCATAGACTAAATATATCCACAGGGTTAACACGGCTACGGCGCACCTACACTGGAAAATATGCAGGAGTTATGTAAAAATTAAAAAAAAGAAATTGTATAACATTAGCCAAACATGGTCGCTGACAACAATGATGTCGCCATTATCTGGTACATGCCCATCCACACTAACAGAAAGACAAAAGTCAACAGACACGACGGAAGAAACACCTCCATAAAAGTTGCAGAGAAGGTGACCAAGTACAAAGGCCCACGCATTGAAATCAACAGGATGAGGAATATGAAGACCAAAATAATAGCAGTAGCCATCGGAGTTCTGGGACGCATGAAGAAGGGAATCGAACGTATCTATGACAACATCAATATTTATGCACCCCAGAAAATCACATTACTCGAAACAATTCACGGCGAAACCTGGGTTAAAGTTAAGTATGATGTGCTTAAATAACCGAATGTTGCAGGGTAAACATTTTGAGAAATGAACACAGCTTGCAACGCCTCTTTAACAATTAAATAAACTAAATATGGCGAACGCGAAAATTTCTTATATCTTGTAATTTCATCCGGCCAAAAGGAAGTTCTCACTTAACAGTATTCGGAAAATGAGCAGTGCACACACACAAGCATATAAGTATATACATACATACATACATGGAAATACCCCGAAATACTCCTAATGAAGCTGTATGACAAATTATTGAGGGTTGCATACACAACTGCACATACTCTATGCAGCAGAAACACGTGTCGGTCATTTTAACTAACTAGCTATGCTGTAAAATTAACTGTTAAATTAAAATAAAAATTTGAAGATGTACCAGTCGCCGTATTCTTTGTAATTGTTTTAAATTTACAGCCCCGAAAATATTCATAATCTAGCGAAGCGAACTCGAATTTGCCCAGCAGAAGAATTACAGTGAGATTTCTCATTCTAAGCGATCCTTGGTACTTCTTACTACTTATGTGGCCAGCGGGGAACCTGGAATATACCTGAGAGCTCCTCCGGTATTCGCCTGGATTATTTATTGCTGTATATTCTTCATACACACACACGCACGCACACACACACACATACACACATGTATATATATATATATATATATA
>NC_068985.1:55654904-55659581 GCF_001194135.2 Octopus bimaculoides | reverse complement strand
GGTGAAAAGCGCTTCATTTAATATGTGACATTAATAAAAATCTGTAAATGTACAAACATCCAGATTTCTGAGTACCTTAATTTTTTTCTATATAATTTCTGTACATCACCTCCAAACCTTCAAATATATATATATATATATATATATATATATAATTCTTTTTAGAGCAATTTTGTTACCTTTCTGGGACCTGAGGTTCCATGCTAGTGGAAATTAGTTTATATACAACCAGAATTTATATTGCAAATGACACTCCGCAACTATAGTTGACAAGATCTGGCAGCAAAGTAGGTGGCTAGATAGACTCATAGACAGATTGAGAGCACGATTTTCAGATAGATAAACAGATAGACAAATTGGTATCTTCCTAATGAGATAGATAGATAGATAGATAGATAGATAGATAGATAGATAGATAGATAGATAGATAGATAGATAAGATTGGTCGTTATTGAGTGCTACTGATGCTATAGTTTATCTCCCTGCCACGTCGACATCAGTATGATGTAAAAGTTACGTATTTTCTTCGAGAATACATATAAAAATGGCAACCATCATAAATTCGATATAAAAAATCAGTTTTCTACAACTTTATACAGACATATGTTATTGATTCCGCAAATATAACTATCAAGTCTGTGTTGTGGCTAATAAATCAACATTTTTTCATTCCTTTCAACTGTGCACATATTTTTATTCTTATATATGTGTGTGTATGTATGTATGTATGTATGTATGCATATATGTATGTATGTATGTATGTATGTATGTATGCATGTATATATGTAATGTATCCAACTGAAAAGAATCATTTTGATTGTATCCATGTACAATGTGTATGCAGAGATTAATGGACGTAAAGAGACGCAACCTGAATAATAACACCGGTTTGTAAACCATTGTAAACATAGAAACAAGACACATAAACACACACACACACACACACACACACACAAACATGAACACACTCACGCACACACGATCACACACACACTGTAAACATAAAACGACACACAAACAGACGTGTATGTGTGTGTGTGTATCAATGTAGATTTTTCTGATAGAAAAAGGTCAACAAGCTGAGGGCGAACTTAAACACTTATAAAGACCCAGTATTTGACCGGTACTTTATTTTGTCGATCTTGAAAGGAAGAAAGAAAGGTAATGTTGATCTCAGTAGATTAGACTTGCGAAGGTAAATACTGGAAATAATACCTCAGAACATTTCCATTAATCCACCACGCTATAACTGCTAATAAGGGCTTCTAATTTAGACACAAGGCCAACAAGTTTGAGAGAATGGAGGTTTGTTGATATCATGAATTCCAGTACGTCACCGATATTTCATTTTATCGATCTCGAAGGATAAAGAGCATAATTAAACACGGAGAGGTTTCAAACCAGAATGTTAAGACCTTGAAGAAATGCGGTATTGTATTTTGTCTGACGCCCTAACGCACGCTCACCGCCCATCGAAAGTTTATATTGGACATCCCTAAGGCGGCAAGCTGGCAGAAACGTTCGCCAAGGTTAACTTTGTTTTTCATCTTTTCGGGGTTGATTAAATAAGTACCAGTTACGCACTGGGGTCGATATAATCGACTTAATCCGTTTGTCTGTTCTTGTTTGTCTCCTCTGTGTGTAGCCCCTTGTGGGCAGTAAAGAAATAAGAAACGTTAGCACGCCGGGTGAAATGCTTAGCGGTATTTCGTCTGTCTTTACATTCTGAGTTCAAATTCCGCCGAGGTCGACTTTGCCTTTCATCCTTTCGGAGTCGATAAGTTAAGTACCAGTTGCGTACTAGGGTCGATCTAATCGACTATCTCTTTCCCCAAAAATTTCGGGCCTTGTGCCTAGAGTAGAAAAGAATAATGCACATCTCTATCTGTTGACATTGACACAACTCAAAACCCTGCAAATTGAGAGCAGTTAAGGATGTGGGGCACAATGAGTAATATTTATTGCATTTTTGATTTTGAGAAAAAAAATTTTTAACAAATGTTTATTACCTTACAAAGACTATATCAGCTAAACAACTAAGCTTCTCTAAATGAGTCACAAGCACTACAACATATTCAGAACACTATTCTATATTTTAGACATGAGGAATTCTGTACATTATTTACATTGGACGGATATGTGTCCTCATCTTGTCTATTGTTACCACAACGTTTCGGCTGATTTACTTTCCAACCTTCATCAGGGGTCCTGGTAGAATTTTGATTCTACAAGATGAGGAAACATATCCGTCCAACGTAAATTATGAAAATAATGTTCAGAATTCCTCATCTCTAAAATACAGAATAGTATTATCTAATCGGAGACATACAGAGAAACTCCATCAGAAACTAGTTCGTCTTTCAAATTATCTAACCTTCCTGTGTAGATGTAGAGACTCAAAGCGAATACCCGCTTGCTTGAATGCAATGACAGCAGTGGATTCAAATAAAGCTCAAAGAAAGGGCAGGACATGCCTTTGTCCGTGAGAGGATCCATTATAACCGTTGGAAAAAACATCAACTAAATAACGAAATCAGAGACAAGTTATCTTCATTAGCTGGGATAATAACCAGGGATGATGATTAGAAAGAGAATCGAACATGATCTAGGAAAGTCGTACAAGAAAGAATTTGAGAATGTGAAGACACGCCAGATTAAGAAGTCACCCACTTGTAAAAGCAGTAATTAACGTAAGAAGCCGACATCTGGAAAACTCTGAAGAAGCAGTACTAAACAAGCGTCTCAACTTTGTGACAACCATCAAGCGCATTCCATACTTGGACATAATAACCTCTATTAAGGATATAACAAGAGTAGATACTGATATATATCGACAGTTGGAGGTTTAGCTATGGGTTCGCCATTATCACCAATAATAGCCAATATATACATGGAATACTTTGAGAATTTAACTTTAGGATCAACACCACTAAAGCCAACCTTATGGATTCGATACATTGATGGTACCTTTATAGTCTGGCCTCACCAGTAAGATGTCCAAGTACTGCTAGATCATGTGAATTCAATAAAGCCATCCATACAGTCAGCTAGCATTCCTGGATGTATTAAACACGCACTAAGCATGGGTTCAGGACATCCGTATACCGCAAGCCAACCTTCACTGGACGATACCTCAACTTCAATTCCTACCATCAATATAGTGTAAAGAAAGGGATTGCTCAGTGCCTAAAACAACGTGCAAAGAATATAAGTAGCGATCCTGATACACACCACGAAGAAATGATCGAGCTAAGTAACAACCTATTAAGCAACAACTACCCAAAAACATGCTATCCATTTCAATTAGGAAGAGGGGAGAGGATGAAACCCATAAACTGACCACAGTCTGTCTACCCTAAGCGAAAGGCCTCTCGGAAAAGATACAAAAGATATGCGGTCCATATGTTCAAGAGTAATACGACACTTCGTAAATATCTGCGAGTAAAACCACCAATAGAAGAGAATATGACTAAAGACTATGTGTACGGCATCCCATGCAGTTATGGTAGGTTATACAAAGGGGAAACATGTCGCCCACTCAAAATAAGAGTAAATGAACATCGTAAAGCTGTGACACGAGATGATGAAAAATCGGGTATAGCTAATCATGTATGGAAAAGCGGAGACCACCTTCCCCTGTGAGATGAAGTTAAAATAATAGACAGAGAACACCACTTGAAAATACGAAAACTAAAAGAGGCACCACATATGCTAGGACATAATAACCTCCTAAGTAGATCTAGTGCAGATATGAGTAGAATATAGGAACCGGTATTAAGGAAGGATAGGAAAATATTGGGATTATAAGCCCTAAAACTCACTCTATAATTGCCCACGGGCATATAGCGTAACGGTTATGAGCGCGGGCTACTAACCCCAAGATTCCGAGTCCAATTACAGGCAGTGCCTTGGATAGATAATAATAATAATAATAATAATAACAACAACAACAACATCAGCAAAAAAAATACCTTAAGAATTAGAACCCTGGGCTGGGCTCAACATTCTACCCAGACACCTGATGAAGGCTGGTGAGTAAATCAGCCGAAACATTGTGGTAACAAAAAACAAGATGAACAACATATCCGTCCAATGTAAATAATGTAAATAATATTCAGAAAATTATCTCCGTTCTCTTTGAGCGTACAAAAGACAAATTTAGGTTGGGCAAAATAAGTACGCCAAAATAACAGTAAATTTGTCTTTGCAGTTCTCTAGAATTACGTTTGAAAAGAAAAACAAAATACTCACATACATCAATGTCCATCGTTAGACATAAAAAAAGATCAGAAATGAAGCAAAAATTCAAAATATCTGGAACAAATGAAAGAGGTTCATAGAAATTATTTATTTTATCACCCTTTATGCATTCACACCCTGCCTCACATCTATACGCTTTAGCCTCTGTGTACCTTTCCATTTCAATCACTACAACCTTTGAGTGTGTGAGTGTGTGTGTGTGTGTGTGTGTGAGTGTGTGTGTGCGTGTGTGTGTGTGTGTATGTCTGTGTGTGTGTGTGTGAATGTGTGGGTGTGTGTGAGTGTGTGTGTACATATATATAAGCATGTATATGCGTACGCATATATGCCCGTGTTCATACATGTATATAAGTATGCATGTGTGTGAGTGTTGTATGTGAGTGTGGTGTATGAGTGTGTATATATATATATGTATAT
>NC_068985.1:55652738-55654598 GCF_001194135.2 Octopus bimaculoides | reverse complement strand
ACATACATATGTGCGTATATGTATATATATATATACACATGTGTGATGTGTATGTATGTACACATAGACATAAAAATATTCACACACACATTCACACACACGCATACATACACACACACATGCATACATACATACATGTATACATGCATACACGCGCGCGTGCATATTTGGTGGTTTGGGATCTCCGTCGTTCGATGAAGAGGATTCAGTCGTTCGATCAACTGGATAACCAACTTCCTTTTTGCTCTAAAGTGTAAGTGTGTAGTGTTCTAGAGAAGAGACATGTAGCTTTAACATGACTCTCACAAAGAACCAGCGTCACAAAATGTGCGGCAAGGCTGAACGTTTTGAGTCAGAGGTACACTATACTACCCTGCCGACGGGCTTCTATGCAATTTCATTGTACCCAGTTGCATTCATAAGATATGAGTCGTATTGAGGCTGTAGAAAACGACATTTGCCCAAGATGATACGTATAGAGTGATCGAACCTGTGTCCTTGCGGTTGTGAAGCAGACATCGTAACATTCCACCCCCTATCGCGCTTACGCATACACTCGTAAGTCATATATATAAACAATCTAGCATCAATCTGAAGGATTACTCCCTAATTTTTTAATAGACAGTACATGTTGACAGTGACCTTGAAGTATATATCTATTCTTTTATTCTTGTATTCTATTACTTGTCTCAGTCATCTTCTACTGTGGCCATGCTGAAGTACTGCCTTGAAGGGTTTTAGTCGAAGAAATCGACTCCAGAGCTTGCTTTTTTAAAGCCTAGTACTCTTATTGTATCGGTCACTTTTGCCGAACCGCTAGTAAAACGGGGCCAAGAACACACCAACACTGATGGGACAAACACAGACACAAAGACACACACACAAATGTACACACATACACATACATACGTACATACACACACACACACACACACACACACACACACACACACACACACACACAAATAAGCAAATAAGCAAATTAGATATATTAAATATATTAAATGCATCAAATACAAAATATGTATATATGTATACATGCAAAACGAGAGAAAGCAAAAGGCAAAAACGTTCATATGATGAATTTATATGTATATATATATATATATTTATATATTTATATAAATAGGTCCAACTTACACAGATTACAAACGGCAGAGAAAATTAAAGGGATGGAAGAAGGGTATTATAAGTCCAACAGTTGTTTCTGGAGATTCGACGATCCTTAATAATGTTGGTAGACTTAGTGCATCACAAAATGTGGCCGTATGGATGCATTTAACATAGGATGAGACGAACTTGCGTCATCAGAGTAGAAAAGATCTTACACCTCAGATCTTAATGCAAAGAAGTTCAAAAGCATATTTTGTATTTTAGGTATTTGATATATTGAAGATATTTGATGTGTCTAATTTGTCATATAGGCTTTCTTTACCGTGTAGAATGATCCCCTGTAAAGACATCGGAGCTTATGTTTGAATCTTTTGAGCACTATGTGTCTTCTATACAGAGAATATCTGGATCTCATCTGTGAACTATATATATATTAGACGGGTTTCTTTCAGTTTCAGTCTACCAAATCCACTCACAAGGCTTTAGTCGGCCCGAAGCTATAGTACAAGATACTTACCCGAGGTGCCGGGCAGTGGGACTGAACCCGGAACCATATGTTAGGGAAGCAAGCTTCTTGCTACACAGATATGCCTGCGCCTATATATATATATATTTATATACAGAGACAGACAGACAGACAGACAGACAGACAGACAGACAGACAAACAGACAGACAGATGATGTTGACGACGTTAAGAAGATGATGTTGACGACGTTAAGAAGATGATGATGGCGACGAAGAAGGAG
>NC_068985.1:55650939-55651484 GCF_001194135.2 Octopus bimaculoides | reverse complement strand
AGGAGGAGGAGGAGGAGGAGGAGGAGGAGATGCAAATATGAACAATTAGGTGGGGAGAAATATAGGAAGGGAGAAAGAAAAATTACTAGAGATTGTTCGTTACGTTGACGGAGTGAGAGAGTGGGAGTGAAAATATGTGAGGGAGAGACAGAGGAAGAGAGAGGGTAGAAAGAGAAGGGAAGACAGGAGGAGAAGAAGACAGGAGAAAGATGAAGTAGTTTGGAGTGGGAATGACAGTTAGTAGATATGGACAGAGGGATATAGAGAGAGGATTTGGGAAGAGAAAGACAGAGAGAATGCGTAGGAAGAGAGAGGAGTGAGTAGTAGACAGTAGATGTAGACAGAGCAGTTAGAGAGAGAGAGAGAGAGAGAGGGAGAGAGAGAGAAAGATAGGGAGGAGGAGGAAGAGGGAGAGAGAGAGAGGTAAAGAAAAGAAATGGGAAACGATTGGGGGAGAAGGTAAGGTGTAAAGAGGACATAGAGGAAAATACGGAAAGAGGAGTGTAAAAGTGAAGACGTAGAGAGAACGAGATAGTGAAGAGAGA
>NC_068985.1:55649492-55650929 GCF_001194135.2 Octopus bimaculoides | reverse complement strand
GTAGTAGTAGTGCAAGGAGAAAGAGGAGAAAAAGTATGTGAGGGAGATGGTCAAAAAAGGTGCAGATAAGAAAACATGCGCGCGCGCACGCACACACACATACACACACACACGCCAGTCTGGACGGCCTGACGAGGAGAAGGGCCAATTCTACGAGACCTTCGTTGACGAATGACAATCACCTCATCATCATTGCTGAGGGCTTCATCGGATATGTTGGACATGATAGAATCAATGGTTTGCATAGAGGTTATCGCTTTAGTTCGTAAGACGAAGGCTGATCAAGGCTCAAAAGGTTCTGTGACAATAAACGACCTGCTAATTTGCTACACTTTCTTCTATAGAGTGCCGCAAAAGACACTCAGATTCACCATTCTTGATTAACTTTTTTTAGTAACAAATTCACACTGTGCATCGTTCAAACTATAATGGCTTTAAAGAAAAAACGTAAAGCATTAGCTAATTGAAATCACCATTATCACATGCTTAACTTTCCTGGCATTACATCAATAACCATGAAAAATATGGGTGCTTTTACTGTCACACCCTGTACTAACTTGTCAGTTACTTAGCCATATGCTAATCAAATGAACACAATGGCCAAATATGCTTCGTTTTATCTCGGAAATATGATAGCCAGATAATTATGAACGCTAAGTCTTTCCTCGATGAAGAATGTACCACCCGGCGCGTGTTAGTGAATCGTGTTTTTAGAGTAAGAGGCAAGAGATAGAGAAACCTGAAGAAAAGTTGGAAGAAATTCAGAGAAGTATTTGCTGAAATCCTGAAAAGAAGGTAGAGATAAAGACATAGAAGACAATTAAGAGTTCCTATGGAACAACTTGCTGTAAAATTCAGATCACATCTGTGGCTAGGACACAGTTCCGATCAGACGGAAAGTGACATAATAATGGAATAGTAATATAAATAGAGACTATAGGTAAAGATATGATAAGTGATTAGTGTGAAAAGAATGGAAGAAAGGAGACACCAGTGGATTATATCAAGTAGTTAGAAGAGAAGTTAGACATCAAATGTACTTAACAAAGGGAAAAGCAGGAGTACGGAATAAAAACGAAATACTATCTTAATGACACTGAAATGAAAGAGGCATCGACATAGTATTACGAGAGGTTGTTATGTGATATATTATCATATTCCGGGCGGCGACAAGTTCAAAAAAGAAGTTATGTCCGGCCACTTAGAATAAAGAACTGCAAGACAAGTCTGAGAATATATATAAAATATTTAAGTAATAACCATTAGCTCAACAAAATATAGTCTGTTTCACCTATGGCTCATCCGGATCATGTAGTTCCCAATGAACAATCAGTAAAACAATATATTTTGAAGACTAACGATTATGGATTAAATATTGTGTGTGTGTGTGTGTGTGTGTGTGTGTGTGTGTGTGTGTGTGTGTGTGTGTGTGTGTGT
>NC_068985.1:55647366-55649284 GCF_001194135.2 Octopus bimaculoides | reverse complement strand
TGTGTGTGTGTGTGTGTGTGTGTGTGTGTGTGTGTGTGTGTTTGTGTGTGTGTGTGTGTGTGTGTATGTGTGTTTGCATTGGGGGTGGTGTTCAGGAACTGAATAGCGGCCATGCTAAAGCCTCGCCTTCAAGAATTTTGTCAACCAGCACTTTTGGATTTTAGATCTGTATTTGTCGAGATATAACGAGAGCACAGACATAAAATACATGACAGCTTAGATCTTAACTAGAAACACGGACACACGGACTTACCGAAACACTCATGTACACTGATGTACATGCACATACATTCACGCATACACACGCATATGATAGTTAAATTACACCCTGTTAATTTGTTTGTAATATGTATGTATGTATGTATGTATGTGTATATATGGGTGTTAAAACAGCTGCTAAATGACTCGAGTGTAGATGTGTTATATCTCGACTTTGCAAAAATCTTTGATAAAGTCGACCATGGTATGATATGTCACAAACTGCGTGACCTCGGCATAGTCGGAAAACTTGGAAGGTGGCTGCACGACTTTCTAAAAGATAGACGTTAGGCAGTGGTGGCCAACGGAGCCCCCTCCAAGGAAACACAAATAGCAAGTGGTGTTCCGCAGGGCACTGTCTTAGGTCCACTACTATTCAAAGCGGCCGTCGCAGACATGCTCTCAGTTGCTCAGATAGCCACCCTTGCTAGCTATGCAGATGACACAAAAGTCTCTCAGACAGTACAAAATCCTGCAAATATTGCACATCCGCAACGGGAGTTGGACGCAATATACAGGTGAGCTGAGGACAACATGCAGCTTAATACATAAATATTCCAAGCACTGTGCTAACAGTACACAAAGCTGAACGTTATGCAGACAGGATACACTGGCTGAGGAGGAATTGCAATCTCTGAATTAAAATCAGTGCATGACCTGGGCACTGATATGAGCAATAATGCATCTTTCCACGTGTATATTACCAATTTGGTCACAAAATGTAGACGGCTAGCTAGATGGATCCTCTGAACTTTCAAAACGAGAGAAAAGGAGACAATGACGGTCCTTTGGAGGGCATACATCCTCAGCCGCTTGGACTACTGCTCCCAACTATGGTCACCACACAATATAACATAAACGGCGTAACTCAAAGCAATCCAAGAGGCTACACTAAGAAAATCGTCTCAATACAATGTATCAACTACTGGGAAAAACTGAAAGAATTAAGACTTCTCTCCGTAGAACGAAGGCGGGAAGGATATGCAGGGATACGCATCTGGAAAATCCTGGAAGGCCTTGTACCAAACTTTGGCATTGAAAGTTACGCAAACAACAGAACGGGGCACCACTGCATAGTACCAAAGATCCCAACATCTCCATCATTATGCAGGACCAGATACTACAACAGCTTGGGTTTCAAGGGCCTGCAGCTCTTCAATATCCTTCCAAAATGACTGGGAGACCTGCATGGTGTGGATGTAGGTGTCTTGAAAACAAAACTGGAACTCCTCCTGTCAAGGATTCCAAATGAGCCTACCTCACGGCAGGAAACACAAATGAGAGCAGCGGCATCAAACTCCCTCATTCACCAAATGCCACATATCAGAGGAGGTCTCAAATAATGGTTTGCACTATTGTTTAGCTTATCAAAGATTTACAAGGACCATCTGTAGAATTGAATGAATAAATAGGCAAAAATATGACAAAAACGCGTCACAAAACTCGCTGAATGCGACAGGTTGTTGCTTTTACGGTATGTATTAGACTGTTATACACAAATATAGTTATACATACTTATAACTGTTTGTATACATATAAATTATGTGTGTGTGTAAGTGTGAGTTTGTATGTGTTTGTGTGTGTGTGTGTATGTCTGTATGTGTGCTGTGTGTGGGGATTTGAATGCATATGTATATATATATATATATATATATATATA
>NC_068985.1:55646136-55646800 GCF_001194135.2 Octopus bimaculoides | reverse complement strand
TATATATATATATATATATATAACGTGAGTGGATGTTTGTATGTATGTGTATGTTTGCATGTGCGCGAACACGCAAACACGCACACACAGATACATACATGTACAGACTCATACTCACACACAGAATGGAGGAAAGGTGAGCGGAAAAGGTACAGAGAAAAAAAAACGAAAGAGAGAGAAAGAGAGAGCGAGAGAGAGAAAGGGGGGAACTATGCTTCCATTGAAACTCTTATGTAGTGGCTTGCACGTGGATGTGCTATGGTTTTGTGTCGTTGCGTTCACGTATCTATATAGATTTTCGCCTGAGAATGATTACGCTATGCATGATATGGGGCACGTGCTTTGTCTCATTTATGTCCGTATGTATTTGTATATACTTACACACACACACACACACAAATATATATGAACACACACACACATATATTCTACTTCCTCCCCTTCTTTTCCCTCTGCTACTCTTACTCTCTCTCTTTACACAGCCTTGGTCACGTGTGTCCGGCTGCTATTTCTTTTCGTTCCTGGACTCCCCAAGCTCGCACGTACTTCTTTGCCCCTCCTGTTCGTGCTTCACAGCGTTCAATACATACACACTTCACGTCTGGCTGCACAGCCTTTTTGCTTGTTTGTTCATTCACCGTTTCGTTTTCCTGTCTCGTTTTCC
>NC_068985.1:55628159-55645674 GCF_001194135.2 Octopus bimaculoides | reverse complement strand
ACACACACACACACACACTTATATATATACACACATATGTATGTGTGTATATATATACACATATGTATGTGTGTATATATATATATATATATATAGATAGATAGATAGATAGATAGATAGATAGATAGATAGATAGATAGATAGATAGATAGATACACACACATATATATATGAAATATGCAGAGAGGGTGGTGGAAGGTAAAGAAAGGGAGAGAGATAGAGCGACCCAGAAAGAAAGAAAGAAAGAAAGAAAGAAAGAAACTGAGACACTCATACATTAGTGCGAGTGCGAGTGCGCATGCGCGCTCGTGTGTGTACGTCTGTCTGTGCGCGCTTGTGTAATAATGTCGACCTTTTATCTTTAGACACCACTAGTTCCGTGTGTATTTTTATGTGTGTGAGCATATGTGTGTGCATGTGTGCGCATGTATGTGTGTGTGTCTTTGTATGTGTATATGCATGTGTGTTTCCTCCAAGCAGCGGCATTATGATAAATTTCCTTATCAGACTATCAATTATTTATTTTGTACTACTACTCTTACTACAACTACTACCACCATCACCACTACTACTACCTTCTGTTACGGTTTATCAACAAACCCTGTTGTTCAGCCTATCTGTTATCCCCGACATTTAATGTTATCATATTTGTTTTCTTTCCAGACATTTCCAGAAATTCCCAGCCATTTCTATGCATTTCTAGACGTTTCTTACAATTCTAGAATTCATTAGTATTTACTATATTGGAAAGGTGATATAGATTCAGTGGTGTTCGTGCTTTTCTCTTGGTAAAGTCGGACGAATTGCCTAACGATATTTTTTCTGTACCTTGAAGGCGGTGAACTGACAGAATCATTAGCTCGCCGGACAAAATGCTTAGCAGCATTTTGTCCGTCTTTACACTCAGGCTTTAAATTCCGCTGAGGCTGACTTTGACTTTCATTTCTTCAAGGTCGATAAAATACAGTACCAGTTGCGTACTGGATCGGTGGCATTGTCTAGCGCTCTCACCACCACAATTCCGGCCTTGCGTTTATGATAGAAAATATATTTATCTTGTGTTTTTGAATTCAAGCTTGCCAATGTCAAAATTTGCCTTTCTTCCTCTTAAGGTCAATAAATAAAGTACCAGTGTAGCACAGTGACCTGGTGGAATCACTAAAGCCTCGGTCTGGATACCTAATGGTATTCGTCCTGCATTTTTAGTTTGGATTTTGTTGTGGCCTATTTTTGTAACAGTCTCGATCAGTCACTTGGTTGAACACCACTGCCTGGCACTATGGCGGCCTTGAACGGAATCCATACTATTTGTAAGCATTCGGGCCAGGTCTCCAGTTTGGTGATACTTTCCTTCCCACTTCCACTAGTGTTGTGTATTTAGTTAACCATTACGTTCTGAGTTCAAATTCCACTTTGTTTATATCACAAAATATTTCTCTTCCTTTCATTTTTTTTTAGTCGATAAATTAAAAAGTTTCAGTCAAGTTTTGAGTCAATGTATTATTTCTATAGATAAAATACCTAAAATATGAATGGAATTATAACAGGCGATTCAGTTTTGCGTACATTACTGCTATTTATTTAACAAATTATTTGAAGATTAGAGTGTCACCAGTCATATGACGAGTAACCTTGGAAGTATATTTTTCCTACCATGGGGTAACATCAAGAAATATGGCATATATACAATCATTATAATTTGACTTGTATCAAATTTCTTTGCTTATACAAAATGAGTTAATAAAAACTAATTTTCAAATGGAAAATATTTACTACTCTGTCATTTGCTCCTCCTCTTCTCCTCTTCTCCTCCTCCCCTCCTCCAACATATGATTCTTTCTCTCGCGTTGTGTGTGTGTGCGCGTGTGTGCGTGTGTGTGTGCGTGTGTGTGTGTGAAGCATTCCTTTACTCACAGCCTGCCGCCAAGCCTAGTATGTGCAGTCATCCTGCATCTGTTATCTTAACTCTCTCTATCCCTCCCTCCCCTCTCTCCTGTCTTGTCCCTTCTTTCGCTCTCCCTCCACCTCTCCTCCTCTCTTCCCTCTTCTTTCTCTCCCTTCTATACGATGTAAAACATGACTGAAAAGTATTAACCAACCCACCGACATTTATATAGGTTATTATCATATGCAAATAAGCAACAACAGTAATTAATTAGTCTAATGAGGCAATACGTCTTTGTAAAGAAAGAGTCTACATTAATAATGAATATGTATTTCATTATCCTAGATTGTTGCTGTTGTTGTTTACTATTTCAAGAACTACGAAATATTTGTAGTTGTTATTTTACTATCCTCAATGCACAATAATTCCTGAAAAATTGTCACCAGAATAAGTCTATTAAGTTGCTGCCAATACCGATTCTGTAGTCACTGTAATTGGTTATGATACGGTATAGATACGTATACATGCATAAATTACACACATACACACAAAACATGACGATGGTGGCTGTCCATTAGTGACCGAGGAAGACCATCGCTGACCACTAAGTACATTGTGCACTGAGACAAATTTATCCTTTACACTTGAGACTCCGTTGGTGAATTTTGAGCCCTGCTCTTGATAAACATACACGTCCGCAGATAGATGTATGTTGTTTTGTTTTTGTTTCGAAACACACACGCACGCACACACACGCACACACACACACACACACATACATAATCACGGCGACCGTTATGGTTAGTCCGACACTTGGACGTGCGTAATTACTGCTTGTATGAAGACCATGTACCAAATATTGGAGAAGTTGAGCTACACAGTGCGTTAAGATTTCATACGAATATTTCTACATCAGTATTTTAAACATTACATACATTGCAGCATATCCGTATAAACGATATGTGTATCTTAACATATTTATGTAAACACGGCGCAGTAACGATACACACAAAGAAATAAGTCAAGTAACTTTTCAAACAGTTTACGGAAAAGACAAACACCGCTCAATATGTAACGTTTAAATACAATTGTAGAATTAAAAGCAACTTGAAAGGAAAGATTACCCCAGCTGTGAACAACTTTAAATTTAATTCTCACGAAACTTTGTCGAAACTTTGAAAGAAGGTCATTGTCTATTTTGAAAAACAAGTCGATTCCTAAGTAATTGTATTTTCTCAGAGTTAGTCCCTCTTATGAATTCTCGTCATTTCTCCAATGTTTTAACAACCGAATCTTGAGGAAACTGGAATGCTTGGTTAATGTCAAACTCTCTCCAGAGTCCCGCAACCAGGCTGCTTTACTCAACCGCAAGTGCTTGTCTCTTCCTTGTTTTCTTTCCTCCATCCATGCTTGTTCCCATTTAGTAGGCAACATCCTCACCTCTCCAGCATGGACTAATTCCAACAAGGAGATGGATGAAGTTCTGCTACAATGGAGAGAGGTGGGTTTGTCAGTTCCTGTTATAGTTGAGGATAGACTGAAGCAGAGAGTATGGGACAGTCTGCGTTCAGATTCCACTTTCAACTTTCTCCTTGATCAATCTGATCAATTTTCAAGGTGTCGCCTATTCTCTACTAATGTAAAATTTTCGGAGGGCTGGATTGATGCCCTGCCTGTGGCCAACACTGGAGATCTACTCAGTCTGGATGACCTCCACATCTTCATCGCACTCAGAGTGGGAGCTGACGTCTGTAGGAGACTGAGATGTCACTGTGGCAGGTCTCGCGATCCCACAGGTCTTCACGGTCTGTATTGCCGTCTAAATGCTGGTTGCTTCCCTCGTCACACCGAGCTAAACTTAATCATTAAGCGGATCCTGGCTCGGATTGACATGCTCTTAGTTCTACAGTTGGCGGGAATATCCAGAAGTGATGGAAAGAGACTAGATGATCTTATCTTCTGCCCCTGAGTAAGAGGTAGGTAGCTCATCTGGGACACCACGGTCTGTGACTCTTTTGCTCTTGGAAGCTGTAGTAAATGGGAGTGCCACTGCTTCCATAGCCGGACGGAACAAAACCCTGAAATACCGGCACCTAGCAGTGAACTATCTCTTCCAACCTGTGGCATTCGAGACGTTTGGGGTGACTGGGCCACTAACCGCGAAGTTCTTGTCATCGTTGGTAGCTCGCCTCACCCAAGTGTCTGGTGATGCCCGTGAGGGTGCTTGGCTTTTCCAACGCCTTAGTCTCGTCATCGTTTGTGGTAATGCCGCGAGCGTGCTGGCTTGCTTCAGTAGGTTCTGTTGAATCTTGTGGTGTGCAACCAATTGAGGTACTTGATGCTGCATTGATGTTTTTTTTATTTCTTTTCTGTTCTTTTTGTCTTTCTTTTGTATGTATCATACATGTTATATATGTAACAAGTTATTCCAGTTTTTGTCTTTTTACTTTCATTAATAAATTGAATAATTTTAAGCAATCGATTCTTTTATTCACTCCACCTCCTATTTTTTTATATACTCAATATCTTATCTTCTTAGTATCTACTTTTAGGAATTCAGTGTTCTTCCTTTTCCTTGTACGTGTGGTTTCGATTTCTTGTAATGGTGATGGAGCCAGAAAAGTGTCATATAGCCAATCCATCAGTTTTTCTACTTTTGTTGATTCCTTTTCTATGACTCTTTCCTTAAGCTGATTTCTATGTCTCCTTTCCATTTCTGCTTCTTACACCATACATCATTCTTGCTATGTATGTTACAATTTCTCCTTCTTCCCAGTATTGCTTGCCATTTTTGTACATTCTTACATATATATACCTTATCACCGATTCTAAAGAATTTTGGCATGTCTCTACTAGCACGTATTTTTTTCTTCGCCAGTAACAGTTTATCGAATACTGACTTCACCTTTCTGGCAAACGTTAATTTTGCTGGTGAACTTCCTTCTGGCGCATTTGGATTCGGAGTTACCGTAAGATTTGTTGGATAGTGACCTTGTCCGTGGCCTCCTTATTAGCTTTCTTTAAAGCTCTCTTAAAAGTATCCACGAACTGTTCGAGCCTTCCATTCAATCTAGGATGATACTGTGCTACAATTTTATGTTCTAACGTGAACATCTCGCAGAATCTTTTAAGCTCACAGGATACAAACTGTGTTTCGTT
The DNA here is from genome assembly GCF_001194135.2 of Octopus bimaculoides. Classification (NCBI taxonomy): domain Eukaryota; kingdom Metazoa; phylum Mollusca; class Cephalopoda; order Octopoda; family Octopodidae; genus Octopus; species Octopus bimaculoides. Next base: position 55,640,630 of record NC_068985.1, on the reverse strand, counting down.
ATCAGAGACAATTATATCCAGTACACCAAATCTTGCGAACAGCTCGTGTAAGAAGTTTATTACCGTATATGAAGTTGGTCGTTTACACCTCGCAACCTCAGGCCATTTTGTGTCGCTGTCCACTACTATTAAGTAATAATATCCATTTACCGGACCTGCAAAATCGATATGCAATCGGAACCACGGTATTTTCACTTCCGGTCAAGGTTCACATTTTGTAGCAGATAGTTTCGCTGCCAGCGCAATCCTCTGCAGCCTTTTACCAGGTTTTCGACTTTTTTGTCTATGCTTGGCCAGTATACGAAACTTTGCATCAGCACTGTCACTCAAGAGATGCCAGGGTGTCCCACATGGAACTCTTTTAGCATTCCCTTCTGTAATATCTGTGGTATGACCACCCTCTGAGCGTACATTAGTACATCATCACATATAGAGTACACGCTCACATCTTCGCGGTTCTTTGCATCAGACCTTTATTTTCTTTTGTCGATCACAGCTTTCTTTTTGTGACATCAATAAATTTGTCATTTCTCGCATTTGTTTTTATTTTTTCCACATCACTTTCATTTGTTTCAGTTCATCGACTTTGTTTTATCGTTTGACTGCTCCATTTACATTATTGCACAAAACGCTTATGGGTATATCCCATAAATTAAATTTCTCCATACATTCAGTGCCAAATAAATTCATGGATTTTTTCAACACATAAACATTCACATTTTTGGTTCGACCTTTTGAACATTATATTACAAACGCATTCGCCCGTGATATATAATTTTCTTCCTGTAACACCATACGCTATTTTGTTTGGACTACATAATTTTGATTTACCCGCTTGTTCCCATGTTTTCCCATTTATGATTGTGATGACACTTCCCGTGTCTAATTGCATTCTGACACTAGTGGTTTCAATTATCACATTCACGAATTCTCTGTTTGTTGTAGTCGCAACTTTTCCTGCTGACAAACTATTTATTTTTTCTTGTTTGTTCCAACTTCCAATCATTCTAGTTTTGCAGTACAGTTTTATATGTCTGGTAAACCCCGCAGCGAAAACACTTTGCTTTTTTATGCGAACAATCTTTTTTCAGGTACATCCCACCACATGCTATACATGGGTCAATATTTCTTCTTTTTCCTGCAACACTTTATTTGTCTTCCTACTTTTTTACAGTGGTCTTATGTGAAAATACTCTTTCCGTTAAATTTCTTCTGTGTCTTGCCTTAAATTTAATATCATGTCACACACTTCCGACAGTTTCTGCAATGTCAAATCCTGGTTAGTTTCTAGTTTTGCTAGAATTTTCGTTCGAATTTTTGCATCCTTTTTATCTGTCAATCCTTGTACAAAAATCAAACACTTGAAAGAATCTGGAGTAAGCATATCTAGCCTAAATCTCTGTCTGTATAAGTAGTGAAGTCTTAATCTTCGCTCTTTTCCATGTTTCAACATTTCCATCTAGTATTAAACAGTGAGCTCTTTCACTAAACATTTTGCACAAAAAGTCAAATGTGTCGATGAAATTTATGTTGTACTTTTTTTTTTCTTGACAATATGAAGTTACTATACTTCTTCTCATGCTCTGCTGTCGCTAATTTTCTTAAAACTAGATGCGTTTTCATTTCGTCAGTCCAATCCTGACATTCTTTTTCAAAAATTTGTTAAAATCTTCGCAAGTAAGTCTCGAAGGTTACTCCTTCTTCGGGGGTCATATTTGAATTTGGTTATGGAATTTGCTACATGACCAGGCGAAAATGTATTCTCCAGTTTGGTTATCAACTTCATTAGTTGTAACATTTGTTGCTGCGATCCTTGCTGTTGTTGTTATCGTTGTCCTTTGTGTTGTTATTGTTGTTTTTGCAACTCAGCTACCCCAGTTAACAAGTCTTCCATATTTTACGATTTTCATAAGTTTGCACAACAAAACGTTCGCTTCTTTTTTGTCGAGTTTAAACTAATCCACATGCAAAATTAATTTAATTTTGCATTAATTTAATTTTGCATGTGGGTTAGTTTAAACTCTCCGTGTGAATGTTTTATTTTCACATGTAAAACAGTGCAACTTGTATGGTCGGTGGGCGGTTGTTGAATACCCTATGATGTTTTAAAAAATGTTTAAAAAAAAGCAAACAGTACTTTTCTACAAGCGTAGATGAACACAGCAAGAACTCGACAGCCATCCATTGAACCTAGAAATATAGTAGAGCCCCAAGGAGATTTTTTAGTGTTGATGACTCTCTCAGCAACCCAGGTACTTGGTTGCCTCTCTCAGACGTATTGGCCATACCATTCTTTTAACAGGGGTTGTTAGAAGCTGTGCAACCCTAGAAAGTTGATTTATAGCGTCCTTACATGTAAAACTTTAAAACTTATGATTGTTGGATCAGTACTGATTTAAACAAAATAACAGAGATTAACAATAAAACAGCTCAAATTAAATAATGTACCCCTTCATTCATAACGTCTAAGCGATAAGTAGAGACCCGTCCAAAGTGGCTTAAATTATTTCTGGTTAGGATTATCATAATCTTATCTTGACTGTCAACCACCCACTTTTGAAGAGGTAAACTGCGACCAACTATATGTACTTCTTGAGCGACGCTGTCGAAAATGACGGATACTTACTAATCTCCCCTTCCCCTATCCCTAGGTATATATTAACGAAACATCTGAAACGGTGATGTTGTATTTAAACGGTTCTCTTTAGTTTGTATATTGTAACAACCACATTATTCCAACATTTACAGATTTGTCATATTCTGAAAACTTTTAAAAGTTATATTTGTAAAGAGACAGACATTCAGCCTGCTTAGAGATCGCAACTTCTGCCTAATGTCCACCTGTCAGATTCTGCTAGGAAGGTATTGGTCAACATGAGGCTATAACTGAAGACACATGTCCAGTGGCTGCATACCGTTGGATCAGTACTGACCTGGAGTTAAATAACAAAGATTATCACTAAAACAGCGCATGCTAAACAATGTTCTCCTAGCTGCAATATGTCTAAATAAAAGATAAGATACTCATCGTTTGAAGGCTTTTTCTTAATTTTTAAATGCTTTAATCATACAAGAAAGGGTAGTATCCTCAATCACTTTCAGGGTTTCTTTGGTGGGAGCAAGGGAGTAAACTTCGGATCAGACACCTACTTCGAACGCTTGAGGGAAAGTGATTTCTACTAAACACACTCAAGACCGTATTGGTGGTGGTGGTGGTGGTGGAAGCAAGGGCAATGACAGAGGAGGGCAATGGCGACTTTGGTGGATGTGGCGGCAGTGGCGGTGGTGATGGTAAGGGTGGTGATGGTAGTGATAGTCGTGATAGCAGCAGCGGCGGAGATAGGATGGAGGAGTGGAGGCGGTGGCGGTGAACACTGGCGCTACTGACGGCGGTGGTGGTAGTGGAGGGATGGTGTTGATGGTGATGTTAAACTGGACAATGGATTACGTTACATGAGAATATAAATTTTCTCAAACTGCTTTTTTTCTAACTATACTTTTTTAATTGTACATTTTTTTAAAAAATTACACTTAAATATTGCTGATGTAACACTAATTAACGTGACTCTAAATTTAACCATCTATCACCATGAATTATGAATCATTTATCACTATGAATTATGAATCATTCAAGTGTTTCCAACTAAATTCAATGTATTGTGATTGTATGCAGCCGAATATCAGATGAACGTTGGTTATATAACAGACGTTATATACATTAATTACACATGTATTACACTTGTATGTATGTGGATATATATATATATGTGTGTGTGTGTGTGTGTGTGTGTGTGTGTGTGTGTGTGTGTGTGTGTGTGTGTGTGTGTGTGTGTGTGTGTGCATGTACACAGACATCTCTAAAGTAAATAAACTCCATCTTTTTTTAAAGCTTTAATTCATTTTGCTTCTTTGGTCATTTGCTGGCCGAAGAAGAGGTTACCTTCTGGCTGCTCTGTCAGAGTAGCCAAGTAGTAGTATCGAGGGTGTGTCTGTTTCCAATCGCAGCCACGTGGTCACCTCACCTTGGTGCATCCGTGCTGCAGTTCTAAGACTATACTCGATTGTGAGTATGGAAAATAATTTCAAAGAGAAATATTAGCAACTCCAACATATATTATTGTTCTTATTAGTGTTAGCATTTTTGTAGTTCTTCTTATTGCTGCTCTCGCCTTGTGGTCGTTGTAGCAGCTGTTTCCGCCGCCATCCTCACCATTTTTGTGATCGTTTTTGTATTATAGTTGTTATTTGTGTTCTTCCTATCATATATCTTAACTGTTTAACCACATATCAACACCGTATCAGGACCGTTCCAGGTGGACCATCCCCTTTTTTTCTATATTTTTCCTTTCGTATACCAGGGACTAAACTGTCCAGTGTGTCTTTCTTTTTTCAAGGCGGTAGGGATGTTATTTGACGGAAATTTAGTTACTATTTCTCGGGCATTGGTTGCTAACCAATATGCATCTATCTATCTATCTATCTATCTATCTATCTATCTAACTCTCTCTCTCTCTCTCTCTCTCTCTCTCTCTCTCTCTCTCTCTCTCTCTCTCTTTCTTTATATATATAGTTAATTCGAGGAAGTTATATCCTCATTAGGGATTATATAATCCAAGGTATCCCACTAGTTAATCTCTATCATACAATGCGAAAACCACTGGTATATGTTAAGGATTATTGAAATTATGTATTACAATATTGAAGGAAAAAGAAAATGGAGAAAAAATGGGATATATGAATAATTTATTTGTATGTCATAAAATTATGAAAATTTCTTTTATAAAACATAACAGTACAATTAAATTGATTACAAGGTGTAAAGCTCAAAAAATAAAATAAAGGAACCTACATATATGTTTCAGTCCTATCACCTAGCTGATCGTAAGTTCTAAGCATTTGGTTAAATGCTAAGAATGGTATCATATTCTAACTATATGGTGGTGGGATTTCTTCGGGGTTAATTTTGAGCTAATGGAACTTAAGTTATCATTTTTCTTTACTCTGTATGCATCCTTCAAAAGAAAAATGATAGCCGAAGTTCCATTAGCTCAAAATTAACACCGAAGAAGTCCAACCACCATATAGTTAGAATATGATACCTTTCTTAGCATTTAACCAAATGCTTAGAACTTCTGATCAGCTAGATGATAGGACTGAAACATATGTAGGTTCCTTTATTTTTTGAGCTTTACAGCTTGTAATCAATTTATTTGTATTGCTATGTTTTTTAAAAGGAATTTTCATCATTTTATTAACATACAAATAAATTATTCATACAACCATTTTTTCTCCATTTTGTTTTTCCTTCGATATTTGATAAAGAGAGTTATGCCGGTCAATGGGCATGTACATATATATTAGATAAAGATAGTTATGCCGATCTATGGGGTTACTTAGAGTAACTCCATAGACCGGTCATAACTATCTTTATCTACGTACTCTACTGCTCTATAACTTTGAGTGTACTTCTCTTTCGGATTTATGATTTATTGACGATATGTGTGTGTGTGTGTGTGTGTGTGTGTGTGTGTGTGTGCATTAAGAAAAGAAAAAAATAGAGAGATAATTAATAATGTTTTAATAATTAAAAAATTAGACATCATCTCTGACAGCTGTTTTAATTCTAGACATTTATAAATTAATTAACATAATTAAAGCCATTTAAAAGTCGAATCTCATCAGAGTTGGCTAAAGATATACAATTAGGTGTTCCAAACTGTTAACTGATAAATTTTATATATAAAGAACATGGTATAAACCTTATAAAGGGGAGGAAGGTACTATATTTATTGGAGTTATAATAAAAGTAAGAATAGAACAATATATTGTTCTAGGGTGTTAGATAAAAGAAATTTGCTAAAGTAGGTATATGAGTATAATTGCAATATATTACAATATATTATACACCAATACTAATGCTATAGATAAGCAGTGTGTAAATTAATATTAATTTCATATATATATATATATATATATATATATGTGTGTGTGTGTGTGTGTGTGTGTGTGTGTGTGTGTGTGTGTGTGTGTGTGTGTGTGTGTGTGTGTGTATGTATGTATATATATAAAGGGTCGGTCCCAGGAATTTTTCGTATGGAGGGCACAAGGTCAGAAGGTAATACAATTGCAGGAGAAAAGGGCGTAATAACATTATTTAGAAGGGCGCACTTTTTTCTTGAGAGGGTCAAGTGCCCTTCATGCTCCACCTTGGGTCTGCCCCTCATAAATATATAAATGAATGCATGTATGTATAACGAGACCAAGTTGTATTGTTGCATAAAAAGAGCATTAAGTTTTACTTATAAATGTAGCGATCATTTAATTATTAGCTCACCACACTAATCTGCTGCGAGTGGCTAAAATATCTATCACATGAGCTTTTGGTCAGTTAATGAGTCCTGTGTCGAAATTAGTTAAGTGTTGCGCGGGAATTGGACTGAAGCCCAATCACGCTCCGCGTGACATATTTTAAGCGACAAATTCTGTATGTACTTTGGAGCCCCCTTTTCTCCATAAATTGGCTCGACAGACATTTTACGAGTGAGAGGGGTCATAGCTGTCACTGAGACGAGTTGCAGGATCCAGCCTTCCCAGAGGAGAATTGACACACTACGGAGTCATATAACCAGTGATGGTCTAAACTTAATTACTGGGATGATGGAGATCGACAGCCCAACAGAAATTGCTAATGTTTCATTGTGTGCGAACTATTGTGCAAATTTTACAGAGGAATGAAGTCTCAATGTTTATTCTAAGAACTGCCTCTCTTAATCATTTATGCTTATCGAACACTTAACATAACATTGTACAATGATACATATGATACATTAGTAAAAACTGGTGACCGCATACCCTTCGTAACATATGTATGTATGCATGCATGCATGCATGTATGTATGTATGTATGTATTTGTCTATTTACGTGTGTGCATGTATGTATAACACGTTCGAATGAATTCGGACGTGTTAAGACCTTTCGCTGCTGCTATAGTTCCGGGAGAAAATTCTCCACCAAGGCATGTGTGAAAATGCATTTCTTGGGAGTGGGTGTGTGAATAACATAATCGTAGGTCACATGTGTTTTTGGGTCGTCCCACTCCGTCAGCTACGAAAATCAAGACGCAGAAACGCACGCGTCTTACGCTTCAAAGGTGTTATTCACATCTCCAGCCTCAATAAATGTGTTTTCACACATGTCTGGGGGAAAGAATCCCCTGCCAAGACTATCGCGCAGCGAAATGTCTTCACAAGTCCGAATACATTACAACGTCAAATACGACTTTGTACCGTTTTTTTTTATTCAACGCTGCTTCGTGCGACGTTATTTATTAAATTGTAGCTTGACGACGCTTTACTCACATCAACAAGCATTACATTTCACATGTTGTTTTAATAAGAATAATTTCATTCTTATTCGGAATGTGGATGATAGATTTGGTTTTCGTTGGGGGAGATGTGGAACGACGCAGAAACGCATGCATCCTACGATCCAATGATGTCATTCACAACACACACACACACACACAATGTGTTTTCATGCATGTCTTGGTGGATAATTTCCACAACGAAAGGCCTTATCACGTCCGAATATTCTCGAATGTGTTAGATATGACTTTTCACCAAAATTTTTTTATTCAACGCTGTTTCGTTTAATATTAAGTATATGAGTGTGTGTTGGTGTGTGTTAGTGTGCGAGTGTGTGACTTTTCTTTTAGTTTTTTATTCATTTACTTGTTTCAATCATTTGACTGCAGCCATACTGGAGCACCGCCTTTAGTCGAACAAATCGACCCCAGGAATTATTCTTTGTAAGCTTAGTACTTATTCTATCGGTCTCTTTTGCCGAACCGGTAAGTTACGGGGGCGTAAGCACATCACCATCGGTTGTCAAGTGATGGTGGGGGACTAACACAGATATGCATATATACACACACGCACACACGCGACGGGCTTCTTTCAGCTTTCGTCTACCAAATCCACTCACAAGACTTTGGTCGGCCCGAGACTATAGCAGAAGACACTTGCCCAAGGTGCCACGCAGTGAGACCGAACCAGAACCATGTGGCTGGGAAGCAAGCTTCTTACCACGCACCCACGCCTGCACGTATGTTTATATATTTATTTATATACATACACACGCACATATATATACGTGCGCGGACACACACATATTCATACAGACACACGTACGCATACACACATGATGTTTATGTAATTAACATTACTGAAGTATTAACCACCATGTTTTCCCGTACGCATCTGTTCAAAGGTTATAGGTACAATACTTTCACCACTTCCACCATTATAACTACTTTCACAACTACCACTGCAACTACTACCAGCACCGCCACTACCACGACCACATCACCATCAACAACGTTAACTCCACCATCACCGCCATCACATCGCCACCACTAACCACTAAAGCTATCACAGTTACCACTACGGTCTCCATCACATCATCACCACCATGGTCAACGCTATCCCTACTACCACCACTACTACGTTATCAAGTATTACAAATCAACACAACCCCAACCACCACCGCCACCACCACTATCACCACCACTATCACCACCACCATCGCCACCATTACGTAAACAAGTACTGCAATCAACACAACCACCACATTACCACCATCACCACCACCACCACCACCACCACAACTGCCACCACTACCACCACCACCACTTCAGCTACCATCATTATTTATGATGGTGATAGTGATGGCGGCGGCGGCGGTGGTGGTGGTGGTGGTGGAAACGGTGGTGTTCAACATAGCGCGTTAGGGAGTAATAATGGCTGATACTGGAGTGGCGGTAGGAGTGGAGATGTTGGTAATGGTGGTTGTTGAGGTGATAGTTGTGGTTAATACACTGGTCGCAATTGTGGTACCGACTGCGGTAGTAGTGGTGGTGGTGGTGCCGTTGCTGGTGTTGGTGGCGACGGTAATAATGATGGTGATAATTCTGATATTAACGATATGATGGTAATAGTAACAGTGGTGTAGCGATACTGTGGTGGTGGTGGTGGTGGTCTTGGTGGTCTTAGTGGTGGTGATGGTGGTGGTTAATGAATTAATAATGGTAGTAGTAGTTGTAATGATTAACATTGTGGTGGTTGCAGTGATTGTAAAAGTGATGATAGTAGTGGTAGTAATGGTTGAGATTGATATAGTCTTGGTTGTAGTAGTAGTTACTATAATGATGGTGGTGCTGGTGGTGTTGTTGGTGGTGGTGGTTGTTGTTGACAGCGACAGAAACATTATCAACACTAATACTGTCACGTGGTTTACACGTTACTTTTGATAATTTCTCAGCCGTTCTCACGTTCACTTTGGTTTCCATTATGAATACCACTATTTCAAGAGTTATTAGCATTACTACTACTGCTGCTGCTGCTGCTGCTGTTGTGGTTCCTGCTGTTGTTACTGCTGCCGCTGCTGCTGCTACTGCTACTGCTACTGCTACTACTACTACTACTACTACTACTACTACTACTACCACCACCACCACCACCATTGTCGCTACCATCTAATACTACTATTAATACTACCACCATAGACAACTACCCCTACAGATGACGATGATGATGACGAGGAGGAGGAGGAGGAGGAGGAGGAGGAGGAGGAAGAGGAGGAGGATTGTAACGACGACGAAGCTACTGCTGCTGATGATTTCTTCTATTTGAAGGGCATACTACAAAGAGAATTTACAATTTGCTGAGAGTGGGAATTATGTAAAAAGATGGAGAAAAGGGGACGCAGGAGTGGCACCATTTCCACCCACAAAAGTGGTGGTGCCTTTATTTAGAAATATCGAGGCACCTCACGCTTCTGATCATCTTCTGCCGCTGGCATTCTTGCACCTCAGTCGATAGTACTACAAGATTTCGAAATTCGGCCATCTTCCACGCCCCAGTTTTACCCCTTGTACCCACGTTTCATTAGACAGATTTACGGACAAGACCACTCTCTCCACTCATGCATCTTCCATTTCATGTATTACTGGAAAACTTTGATGAAGGTTGGCTTTGGAGGCAGATCTGAATACTCAATCTTTCAAACACATCAGAAGAAGAATTACCTCCCTCTTTTTGTCAAAAAGAGATAGTGGGCCATTCTTTAAGAGGTCCATAGTGCCTGGGTTTAAAATTTTCCAGAACAATTAAGCCAGCTGGTCGTCGACGACGACTGGAGTCCCTCTCAGAAGGTCATTGCTTCCACTTATGATAAATTCCCTACAGCATTTAAGGGTTTATGCAATATCGGCCTTATTTCCAGACCAGTAGATAACTACGAATACATAACTTTTCACACACATACAGTTCTCAATTACATGTAGACTAAAACAGGGATACGTTCTTGTACCTACGCTCTTCTGCCTTATACTTATTTGCAATACTTTTAAAATTTTGTCCAGGCAATCTGAGCCTAGGCATCAAATACTGTTTTGGCAGAAAACTATTAAATACAACTAGATTTCTATTTCATCGACTTACTAACATCCAACACATCTTAAAGCTTCAATAAACAGATGGCAATGCTATTTTCAGTCATACACTGATGACAGCGTTCCTTTCTATCACTTATCTTAGCATCTCCAGATGTCGCTCAATAGCTATATCAATGCAAATGGTCGCTTCAAATTTGTAGTGAATATTAAGATTAAAGACCTCGGCCAACCAACTCTGAAAACCAACTTCTCTGATTTCAACATCACTCTCTCTGATATGTCTCTTGAACAAGTTGACCACTTTCCTTCTCTTGGAATTATTCTTTCTAAGAAATGTACTTCGGAAAAGGATGTGGAAACACGGAATTGAACAGCCCATTCAACATTTGGAAGAGTAGCAAAACTGGTCTCGAAGAACAAACATTTAAACCCCAAAATGAGGTTTCTGTACTATCTACAATCGACAAGGTAATTGTTAGATCACCAAGACTCGCCTCAAGTAAAATCTATATCTGTAAATATTGGTTTCAAATTTTGGCACAAGGCCAGCAACTTCAGGGGAAGGGATAAGTTTATTACATCGACTTCAATACCCAACTGGTACTTATTTTATCAACCTCGAAACAATGAAGGGTAAAGTCGACCGGGGCGAAATTTGAACTCAGAACGTAAAGACGGGCGAAATACCGCTAAACATTTTTCCCGGTGTGCTAACGATTCTGTCACCTCGCCGCCTTCCTATATGTAAATATTAAAGGAGCCGTCGTTGAAAACATGTTGAAAAGTTCACAAATATTATGACTTCGAACACTGTCATCGACGTAACTTGACAAATGTCCTCAGTCAATGACGTATCGGGATAATGAACTCTTCAGGATATCCGTACTTGGTCAAATGCAATTTGTAAAGTCAAGTGACTCATAGAAATTAAGATGCTGATGGCATAACTCTTCCTGAAGTTAGCAGGTTACAAACACAATGACAATTGTATCATGACCTCTCTGAAAGGGTATTGGCCCTCAGGCCGAAGACTCTGCTCAAAGCCGACAATTAGCTGGCTCAAAATTACACTGACGAGAATCTTCCCTGTGAGAGTCAGTAAGATTATACTCCAGTGCTTATCGTAGCATTAACAATTTCCTTTCTTCTTTTAGATATGGACTATTGAGGCAACCCTGAGTTCAGCTGCGATGTTCTCGTGGTGCAACAATGAGTGAAAGTGCTCGATGAGGCTTGATATCAAGTGAGGACTGCTAATATTGTAGATCTCGGCTAAAATGATAATTGATACAGAAGACATATACATTAGATATCTCATCTATGATTTTCTTTACTTCATCCACAGCAACTGACATGTTGATTCTTGACTGGAACAAGTGTCATATTTCTGTTTCGTTGTCAACGTGATGACGGGGATAGATGGAGCGGATCAGGACACTGCTGAAACGGTCCGTCCATATCTAAGGATCGTCCGTGTCTGTTAACTGCTCCAATCTGTTAGTACACCACCAGAGACGATCCTGACACTTCTATGGTCGCTCATACGAACAAACACAGACACACACATAGACTTATATATGTATGTATGTATGTATGTATGTATGTATGTATTTGTATGTATGTATTATGTATATATACGTGTGTGTACAGATAGATAGATAGATACATACATACATACATACATACATACATACATACGTACATACATACATACATACATACATACATACATACATACATACATACATACATACATGGATTGATTGATTGATTCATTCATTCATTGAATGACTGACTGATTGATAGATATGGAATGAGAATTAAATGCAAAATGTCATTTGAGCCAAGCTGTTAATTACAGTAATGCTCCTTTGTTGTGAATAAATTATTGTAATATAAACGTATATTTGCTATTGTTGTTTCTGCTATTGCACAAAATTCTGTTAATTTATATTTCTCTCTTACGTTACATACATATACCTGCGTGTAGATATTTGGGTAAGTATATACATACATA
>NC_068985.1:55621103-55625469 GCF_001194135.2 Octopus bimaculoides | reverse complement strand
GTATAGTATAAATGAATAAATAGAGTTAAACGCAGGTGTTACTCAAATTCTTTTACTTTCGACAGATGTTTCGAAGACAACATTGGTATTATTCCAAAGGAATAAATGGTATAAAATAATGTAATCATCTCATCAGGGAAAGAAAGAGAAACATCCTCAAACAATAAGACATTTTAACAAATGTGATGACTGTGTAAATGATGAACAGAACGCTATTAAGTATTTTTTTAAAAACCGTTAGGAGATATTTAACTCACATATCACTCTATATTTCTCCTTATTGATTTTTTTACCCCTTCTCTTCATATGCGCTACCTTTGACGTCATATCTACTAACGGTATACCAAAGTATATGATCTTTAGTTCCGAGAGGAAAGAGAAATCATGGTAGAGATATCACACAGCTGTGCACTCGAACTTTGTGACCACATGTCTTTAGAGAAGGTAAGAATCAAGCAGTTGTAGCCCACGGTGCTATCTGAAAGGAAATATTAATTTAGAGCAGAATCGTTCTTGAGGCTTTGCTTTTCGTAATGGGTTTTCTCCGGCATACTTTCAGTTATAGTGACAGTCACACTCACTAGCTGCTATACTGATGGCATGGAAGTATCATAAGCAATCAAGAATCCTGATAATGTTACAAACATGCTGCATCATATAATTCAGAGTCCTCAACCGGGGTCCATATAAGATTTTGGCGGGGTCCATGGATGTAATATAGTAAATTGGAGGTCATGGTAATTTTTCAGGGGCCATGAGAAAACTATGCTTCAGACCAGTAAAGTTTATATGCAATAAATTGGTTATACGTCCGCAATGCACAAAATATGTTCACAATTTTTGTACAAGTCCTAATAATATTTAATTATAAAAATACAATAGGATTTTTTAAACCGCGAATGGCTAAGGGGGTCCACACAAGTTTAAAATAGGAATCGAGGGGGTCCATAGCTAAAAAATGGTCGAGAAACACTGATCTAAATGAAATATACAATTGGGTTGAAGAAGAAAGCAGCATATATTTAATGCTGGAAATTACATTTACATTGCTATCACCCGAGGACACACCGCTGTCGAAATAAACAGGACTAGAAGGCATGGTGATCTTAGATTAACAGTCAGTGCATAACTTGGAGAGGATTAAGATAAGTATTGATGTATTATTTCATGCACATATTACTAAAAATGGCAAGGTGTCGAAGACTAGCTAGATGGATTCTGAGATCATTCAGAACAAGAGACCATGGTCTCTGTGGAAAACCTTTACTCTCAGCCGACTTTTCTATTGCTCACAATTGCAATCGACAAATAGAATGAAACTCATGACGTAACGAGAAGCAATCCAACGTTACTACCTCAGTGGAGTGTTTGAGCCTCTCGAAGACTAGCGGGAGGGATTCTCAGATCATTCAAAACAAGGAGGATCCTGAAAAAGCTAGCATCAAAACTTTGGTATCAAAAATCACACATCGCATTAACCATTATGGCAGAATATGTTTGGTCCCATGCTTCCCATCAAAAATCAAGACATAATACTGTAACAGCTTAAAAATCAAGTACTCACAGTTTTCCAATATCTTGCCACAACTAAAAAAAAAAAAACTGAAAAAACACTTCAGTGATCTATCTGGAAAATATGGAAATAAATTCAAGACACACCTAAAGCTTCTACTAAGTGAGAACCCAGATAAATCTACATTATATCAAAAACAAAAACGCAAATGAGGACAGGAGTTTCAAACTCCCTGATTCTCCAAAAGTCAAGTACAGAAGAGCTGAAGAAACTGTATCTACTGTAATAGCGGTACTCCAGCAGGACCGCAGCAATGGGATAGAACTAGAAAAAGAGAATGTGTACACACGCACACACTCGCACACACAAATATGAGAGATTGTTTATAAGATATTCTAGTTACACCATCTTACGTATGTCTCATTAACATAAGGCTATTATTAGTTATATAATGCAAATTAATGTCATATCACCAGAAATGCTCAACTTTGAAACGTAACATTTCTGAAATAAAGAAAATGTTGATAGAATTCATCGTATGTATGTATACAGATATGCACATATACATCCATCCATACACACACACATATACATATATATAGATATGCATGTGTGTGTGCATTTGTATGTTTGTAGTATGTGTGCTTATATAGATATATACAATACATATAAATTTTGTGTAATATAAGAGTTGTAACGTAATTTTTTCTTTAATTCTTTAAATTATTTCAGCTTTAAAGCTGCGGTCATGCTGGGGCACCACCGTTTTAAAAAGCAGACCAGGCACACCTGATGCCGAAACCCAGGATATTGAAACATTTTACATAGTACACACACAATACACGTATGTGTACGTGAGTGCGCGCGTGTGTGCGATCATGCTAGAATAACATTGCATTCGCTATATCCTGCTATTGTTTAGGCGCTTTATTACAGCTGTTTCAATGTTCTTGTGTGTTTATGTATACATATAGTTGCTAAGTCAGTTATTCACTAACGACGATCTTAAACTGATTACAACTTCTTAAAAACAGCTGATCTTCCATAGAAACATAATAAGATGATTTCAATCTTCAACAGAGGCCATAGTCACGTTCCTGATTTTTGGGGGGTGGGAAGGAGTAAGGAAATAAACAGATTAGCTTCTAGGAAGACAATGCGATCGCTAAATAGCATTTTTGTTTTGCATTTCTTTTTCGGTGGTTGTTCTATTTTTATAAGGCATTTGATTAGATATTTGGCAGTTGACAATATATTGCCGTTCTATTATTTATTCCTTGGTGCATGCCAAGTTTTGGTTCTTCACCAACAGAATCTCTGAGATGGAAATGATAGCGAGTCATCTCTTGTGTGTTCTATATAACAAAACTTCAGAACTTTGGAGTCGTTCCCAATAACCCTACACTTGTGGGTATGTGCGTTTATACAACATATATACATGTATACAAATACACAGACAAATATGCATAGAACATATATATATGTGTGTGTGTGTGTGTGTGCACAGAAATGACAGAAGTAAATAGACACCCCATAAAACCTCGTTTTATGTTTATTCTAACTTGTAAAGGTTTAATATTTTTATTAACGGACATTTTTATGTTTCAGGTTCTCTATATGACTGTTTAATTATGCCATATACAAAAGAAGCCTTGGAACCATCTGAATTTCAAAGAGGTCATATTGTGGGTCAATCAGAAGGTGAACATAGCATAAAATCGCAGAAAATCTTGGGATCCGGCTTTTTACAGTTAACAGAGTGATTGTGCAATTCACCAGAGAGGGGAAGGAGTCATCTCACCCAGGTTGACGAAGGCCCTCTGACAGGACCTTTCTCTTTGTTAAGAGAAGTGTGGAGGATAACCTTGTTGCAATGCCACTGACATGGCAGAACACGTTGACGTCAGTCCCAGAACAGCTGTCAGGTATCTCCACAAACTTGATTACTATGGCAGAGCACCAAGAAGGAAGCCACTTCTTCCACTAACCAATATCAAGCTGAGAAAAGATTGAGCCAGTGAGATGGTGGAGAGGCCACTAGCAGTTTGGGACACTGCCATATTCTTCTATGAGTCCAGATTTGTTGTATTTTCTGACAGTGGTCAAGTGTGGGTCTGGAAACTCTGTGATCAAGAATTTGACGTGAAAAGATTGCAGCCAACAATGAAACACGGCAGTTAGTCTGTGATGATCTGGGGAGCAATTTAAAGCAATGGTCAATCAGAGCTGGTGGAGTGTGAGAGAAACATAAACTCGGATAAATATGAGTCCATATTGCAGAAATGACTCCTTCCAATCTTCTCCAGTTGTGAAATGATTAAAGAAGACTCTTTATTTATGGAAGATTGAGCTCCTTGTCACATGGCTAAAATTTCCGAAGATTTGCTGGATGAGAATGGCATTAAAAAGCTTCCATGGCCAAGCCAATCACCAGATATGAACCCTATTGAGCACCTCTGAGGCATAATGGTAGGCCACTTCAGAAAAAGAAAAGGAAAGCATCTTCAAAGCCAGATCTTTTGAGATTACTGCGTGAAACTTGGCAAGAGAATATTCATCATCTGATCAGTAACATGCCTAATAGGGTCCTTGCATTGAAAAATGCAAGGGGCATGTCTACTAAACATTAAATATTCACATAATAACAATTAATGAATGATTTGAATTTATAATTTCAGATTTAAATAAATTTTAACGATTATAAAGGTGTCTATTTGCTTTTGTCATGTCTGTGTAGATATATACATATATGCGTATGTGTACGCAGGTATAAATACATATGTAAATGTGTGTATGTATATGTGCGTGTATGTATATATATATATATATATATATATATATATATATATATAT
>NC_068985.1:55617254-55621031 GCF_001194135.2 Octopus bimaculoides | reverse complement strand
TGTGTGTGTGTGTGTGTGTGTGTGTGTGTGTGTGTGTGTGTGTGTGTGTGTGTGTGTGTATAACGAGGAAGAAACAGATACATACACATATATGCATGTGAGTGTTTATGCGTGTCTCTAAGTATTTGTCTGCGTGTGCTTTTGGTTGCGTGCATGCATAGTTTATATTTGATTGTAAGTACGCACACAAACACAGACTCTCTCTTTCTCTTTCCTTCTCTCTCTCTTACACACACACACACTCACACACACACACATGCAACACACACACACACAACACATACGCGCGCGCGCATGTGGTCTCAACTATCACATGACCTGGCAGCTTGTACAACATTTTCGTAAATTGTTATAAGTGCCTATGTAGTCGTGAGCAGACACAGACACCACCTCGATCCTCCCGTCTTTGATTGATTCAGTGAAACATGAAGGATGTGGCAGCTGGAAATAGGAATAGCTGGACAATCAACCGACGTTGGTACTAATTTTCAGCTGTCTAGATTAGAGTAACGCAAAAATAAAATGCCTTGCTCAATGCCTTGCTCAATGCTTTGCTCAATGCCTTGCTCAATGTTATCAGTTATCATTATCTTTTCTTGTCACTGGGCCCTGATTACTGATTTAGAGAATAATGTTAACACTGTACAATCATCTATCACTGACTATCTACGTGGTACTGGTACTGTCCAGTACTACAGTATATAATGCTTCTTACAACTACTACTATCCAACGTCAAAGTACTTTCTGAGACAAAAAAAGCAACCAACATTTTTCATGCTAACCATCCAAAATCTTTCGGCAATGGTTATGTGGCGAAATACCTAGGCTTGATGTGTTGGAAACATAGTTACAAACCTACACATTATGCGACAAGGGATTATCTTAAAATTATTTTCTTCGATCTTGACAGAATTGGATGGAATCTCAATGTCTGAGCAGCCTTATCTAAAGAGTGCACTGCTCACCCACTCTACAAGCTGGCCAGCTGAGACTGGTGTTTGTTTAATTTCAGTGGAAAGAACAAATGTGCAAACGTAAACATAGGATAGATGCACAGATGTGTTGTTGGAATGTGTGAGCTCTATTAACTCACGTAAAGCCAGATGACCAGAAGGCCGTACTCGTTGCTGAAGAGCTTAATCAATATGAGATCGATATTGCTGCCCTTTCTGAAACATGATTATCAAGGAAACACCAACTAAGTAAAATAGAACGTGGCAATAGCGTCTTTTGGGTTGGCAAACTGACAGATGAGAAATAGAAGAACAATATTGGTTTTATGATCAGAAAGAACCTAGCTGTTAGACCAGATGAGTGATCATCCTATGTGAATGACTGAATCTTTAAATTCCGTTTACCGGTGTCTTGTGGTATTCATGGAACTTTCTTTCATATTCATGTACCAGCGCCATCACTCAGTAAAAAAATTACTTTTACTTTTCTAGATGAATTTCAAAGATGTCGTTACTTCCACACTGAAATGTAACAAAATCATACCAGAACAGAGCATGACTGCAATGCTGGTTTATAGTTTGAGACGCATTGGTATAGATGAAATGAACAGTTGTGGTCCTCGCCTACTACTTACGATTCTGTTTGTTCACCGCTCGCCAAAATAGCTTGTTAAATTAGAAATTTGGTTTTCGCTAATCAACTATTTCTCTTGTCCGTTCCCAAAATTGGATCTACATTAATCAGTGATGCTGAAGATATTCTGAAAAGACAATAGTGTATTTTGCAGATCTTTCTCACAATCCATTCACAATAGTTGAGAATATTCCATAGTTACTAGAGAAACGGGTAATAATCCTAGCATAGAGGAAATTAAAATTGCTATTATACAGATCAGTTCAAGAATGACCCAGGAAAGGATGATATAACAGATGAAGTTATTTAGCGTAGTGGAAATATAATGTTTGAATCTTGTCACATGGTTTAACAAATACAGTTTTAATTTTATGCGTAAACGGGGAGAGAAAGAGACTTAATGTTTCGGACTTCTGTCCTTCATCAGAAAAATGAGAAAAGCGTAGTGGGAGTGAGAAGGAAAAAATAGTCCGCGAGAGAAGAGAAAAATAAACAAGCGATGAGAATACGGTTCTATAGGGGAGAGTTAAAAGAGGAGGAGGTGGGTGTGTATGTGCAAGTAGGGAAGGATATTTATCTAGAAGCTGGAAAATGAATGGATAGGGTGGTTAGTGGGATTTGCAGGGTGTGTGCATACGTCTAGAAGTGCATAACTGCAGAAATATAGTGCGTGGGTGAGTGGGATGTGAGGTGTTGGTACATGTGTGTTTGTGTGTAATGGTTAAGTGCGTATGAAGAAAGCGTGGGTGTGACGATGTTTGAGGAGGGCGCGTATGTGAGGTAAAAAGAAAGGGAAGAAGAAGAAGAAGAAGAAGAACGTAGATGGTGTGATAGATGTGCATGCAAGGTGAGTCTGAAACACCTTTAAACGGATGAAATAATAAAAAAGGAAAGAAAAAAGGATGGAGTTCTGTAACAAGAAATGTTAAAGAATAAGGCAAAGAGAACTACAAGGCACTGGCAAAATGTTTGGAGAGGCTTGATAGAGTTTCCAAAGGATGGTGAGGAACCAATAAAAAATTGTAGCTGAGGTAAGGGAGAAGCAAGAAGAATGTGGAGCTGTGATACATATTCCTAAAAGTGAATGAGTGGAGAAGTTTTTTACACAGAAGAAAAGCTAAAAATGGAATATGCAATAGTAGAACAAAGTATTAATTCTTTGTACCACATATATGTAATATATTATTAATGCTGTGAGTATATACGTATAATTATGGATTTCTATATATTTATATATACACATGTATACATAAGAACATATTCATATACACATACATATATACATACATAATATACACACACACATATATGTATATGTATGTATATATATATGTATATGGATATACATATATATATACATGTGTATGTGTGTGTGTGTGTGTGTGTATATGTGTGTGTGTGTGTATGTGTGTGTGTGTATGCTTGTATCTATGTATATACATATATTTATATACTCACACATGCATACATATATGTATATAAATAGACAAATAATTAGGTCTACTGAAGAGGATTATGGTGATCAAGTTAAATTATTCATATTCAACATTTGAGTACATTTTCTTTTGTTCGCTACTACTAATGTGTGTACACACGCGCACGCGCATATATATATATACATATATACGTGTATGCGTGTCTACATAGTGAGAGACAGTAAAACCAGTAAGGGACGTTGAACTATGTAAAAGAATTCTTCTAGAGAAGATAAAAATTGAAGTTAATCCACGATATTCTCATAAATAATCTTTTTCTTAGGCTTTCAAATATTGACCAGTGACATTTTTTGAGATTACCATATAACGGAAGTACAATACAGTGTTATTTATTATATATGTATGGCTGTATGTGAATGTGTGGCTGAAAGCACAAGTACGTATTCGTGAATTATTGCGCACCTGTGTGTGTGTATAGTTCTTTACAGTCGCACATTGAAAACCAGTGGGTATGTAATTGCATACACACACAATATATATATATATATATATATATATATGTATAAAAGAATATAAAAAATGTGACTAGAACGGAACAGGCGACAACAAAACATCCAGACAGATGATACAAAAAGCGACAAGAAAAAACAAGGACGGGTCATTCGGAGTTTTCTTTCGTCAGTCGAGTTCCATATTATCTTTGCAGTTTCGGCTGGTTATTTTCGAGACTGCATGTATATATATATATATATA
>NC_068985.1:55611578-55613527 GCF_001194135.2 Octopus bimaculoides | reverse complement strand
ATGTTCCTGATTGAAAAATAGCATCATTCAGCTGAAATATTTTCTTGCTACAGAAAAAATGCATGTGTCGGGGGATGTGTGCGCGCGCGTGCATGCTCTCTGTGATGGTCTGTCAAACTTCTAGGAACCTGTTGACTGAGACTCCAGCGTTTCAATCACAGTTCTGTATAAAATATTCCGAATTAGAGAAAAGATATCGACAACAATCATTTTTTGAACCTTTAACTAAATTCAACTCTTGATAATCATTAACGAATTTTTGAAATTTTTTTCATAGTTTTTAAAGAATTTAAATACTTTTATGCGCGTTGCTTTTTACTTATTTTTGAAATAATTTCCAAACAATTACGTGGATTTCTTGCTAAATTTTTGCTTGGAATAATCAAATAGCTGCTATATAAAAGTGACCAATGACGCCTCATTCTTAGGCATTTTGTTACCATATAGGCGCAGGCGTGTCTGTATGGTAAGAAGCCTACTTTCCAGCCACATGGTTCTGGGTTCAGTCCCACTGCGTGGCACCTTGAACAGGTGTCTTGTACTATAAGCCTCGGACCGAATAAAGCTTTGTGACTGGATTTGGTAGACGGATTGGATTACAGTCGTGTGAAAAATACACACTCACTCACTCACACGCACACACACACACACGTACGTATGTATGTATGTATGTATGTTTGTATGTATGCCTCTCTGCGTTTCGGCAAAGGAGTACGATAAAATAAGTACTAGGCTTTAAAAAAATAAGTCCTTGGATCGATTTGCTCGACTAAAACCCTTCAAGACGTTGCCAAGCATAGCCGCAGTGTCCGAAACAAGTAGAAGATAAAAGATATACTGCATAGTTCCAAGTAATTTCTTAAGAAGAATTTAGTAAACATGAGATTTTGATAGAAGGTTTAAATTCAGATCGCTTTAAAACAGAAAGTTTGTGGCACAGAACGAAGTTTGGAAAAGGTTAATGTAACTTATGACAATAGATTCCAGAAACTTTCTAGTTTTCACAATAAATTGGTTGTGTTTAATTATTAAATTCACACCCTTCCCCCAATAACATTCATCAACGAACTTTTCTTTTGAATTCGGTTGAACTTCTGTGTTCATAATTAGCTTAGCTTTCATTGGTGCTGTTTTTGTTGATTTTATTATTGTAACTGGAAGATCATTCAATTCAATACTATTTTCAACTAAGTCACGAAAATCATTTAAGTCGTTTTCAGATTTTCAGATTTTATTTAATCTATTCAGCTTTTCTTCTTCAAATTTCAAGGGAAATATATTTCACTATTTCAGAGTTCCTTGAAGTGGAATCTCAAACGTCAATTAATTTAACATAGTTTAGGACTCTTGTTACCGAAACCAAAATTATTGATTTTAAGTGAAATATGTTAATAATTTCACTTTCATTTTATTAATGATGCTTTTTATTATTTTTCTTGTAGCACGGTTGATATAATTTTTCAGAGTAGGTCTCACTTCAGGTAGGTTCTAACAAAAATTAACCAGTTTACGCTAATTGCTGCGAACTGGGTCCAGCTTACAGTTATATATATTTTTTGTAAAGACCTCCTTCGGTCACGAATGACCATGGGATTGCACCAAGAAAGTTCTCCATCCCCGAGGTTGTCTGCGTTAGGTTGTTTGTGGAAGACCATTAGTCGCTCATGCATACCAGTCTCTCCTCTCCACACAACCGATGTTATCCAAAGAAAAGGCAAAGGCCAATAGAGCTTGCCACCAGTGACGTCGCAACTCATTTCTACAGCAGAGTGAATCGGAGCAGCGTGAATAAAGTGTCTTGCTCAAGAACAAAACACACAGCTCGATCCGGGATCGAACACATAATCTCACAATTGTAAGCCCGACGCTTTAACCAATGAGCCATGTGTCTCCACCCAATTGTATGTGCATGTATGTGTGTGTGTGTGTGTGTGTGTGTGTGTGTGTGT
>NC_068985.1:55608916-55609632 GCF_001194135.2 Octopus bimaculoides | reverse complement strand
CTTATATATGCATATACATGTGTGAGTATGTATATTTATCTCTGCAAATGAATTATATACATACATACATACATACATACATACATACATACATATATATATATATATATATATATATATATATATTTCACCCGATGGGTAAACATTGGGATTGTTTACCTTGAATAGTCCCAGGTCATTCTATTGCATTCGATGTGGTTAGCCATAACTTGATTAGCCATAACTACAGTGCTTGAACGGTGACCTGCCTGGATCTAATATTCATACACACGCACATACACACACACAAACACACACACAGACACACACATATACATTCGCATATGTGAATACATTAATGCAAAACAAGATGGAAGAAATAGTACTCGTATACGAAAGGTACAGTAATGTTTTTATTACATACATACATACATACATGCATGCACACATACATTTTTTTATTCTGTTATCTTTTAAATGTTTCAGTCGTTAGAATGCGGCCAAGCTGGGGCACCGCTTTAAATTTTTAGCCGAATGAATCGATCCTGGTACTTATTTTAAAGCTTGGTACTTATTCTATCATTTTCTTTGCCGAACCGCTAGGTTACGGGGACGCAAATACACCAAGACCGGTTGTCAAGCGGTGGTGGGAGGAAACACAGGCACAAAGACACGGACACATAAATACACACACACACACACACAAACGCATATATATATATATATATATATATATA
>NC_068985.1:55607804-55608118 GCF_001194135.2 Octopus bimaculoides | reverse complement strand
TATATATATATATATGTATATGTATATATATATATATACACACACACTATACACTATATAGAAAAATTACTTGCTTTGTCTAGTGTTGATGGATTTGTTCTTGCCTTCTGGCAGTAACCCTCATAGAAGCATTATATGTGATTAATACAAATATGCGTTTCCATGGAAGCGTGCATCCATGTATGCATCCGTGTATGCATGAATATATGTGTGTATATATGTATGCATGCATGCATGATTGTATGTATGTTCATATATATATATATATATATATATACAAACACACGCATGCATATATTGACAGAGAGACAGAC
>NC_068985.1:55600642-55607794 GCF_001194135.2 Octopus bimaculoides | reverse complement strand
AGACAGATAGATAGATAGATAGATAGATAGATAGATAGATAGATAGATAGATAGATAGATAGATAGATAGATAGATAGATAGTTTGGCAGGTATCTACCTGCCAAACTATCTATCTGATAGGTAAGCAGAAAAATTCATTTTTTTATGATTCAGACAAGGCGGGTAACTAATATTCATGACAATAATGACGGTGGCAACGATAATGAATAGAAGAACCACGTGATTACATGAGTAATAATGACTGCAGTAACAGTAACGACTCTGCCAAATGGCCGCCTCATATGACAATGATAATATTGGCTTCAAATATTGGTCCAGGACCAGTAATTTTAGAGGAGGGGTAAGTCGGTTACATCGACCCCAGTATTCAACTGATATTTATTTTATCGACTCCGAAAGGATGAAAAGCAAAGTCGACTTCGGCAGAATTGGAATTTAGAACGTGAAGATGGACGAAATGCCGCCAGCCAAACATTTTACCCGGCGTGCTAACGATTCTGCCAGCTTGCTACCTTAAAAGAAAGTAATAATATTAATTATTAATTAACAGAATGATTTTTGAAGGTTGTCACAACAGGAGAAAACATCATCTTTTAGTGACCTGGATAGACTACAAGAAGGCTTTGATAGTCACCCTCACAGCCGGATGAAGGAATGCTTGGAGATGTTCAAAATTTCACCAGTAATCAGGAATTTTGTATGTAAACTTCTGAATGAAACAAATTATGGATACAATGTGTATGGAAAAATAGTTCGACATCTCCTCTGAATGGATGACAAATGCAAGCCCTCCTACACACAGTCAAACAATTAAGTGATAGGATCATAATTGAATCCTGGCTTCACAAATGCGCCAAGACTACATTTATCAAGGGAAAAACTATCAAACGCATGCAACATCACCTTAGATAGAGACATGGAGATAAAATAGAACCTCAGAGCAGTTATAAGGATCTAGGAATATGTGAAGGAAATGGGATAAAACACTCACTAATGAGAGGAAAGGTACAGGCGGCGTGCTACCGAAGAATGAGAAGCCTTCTGAAAATCGAGCTGAATGGGAGAAACAAAATTGAGACCATAAAAACACTGGACATGCCAGTAATCATATACAGTTTCAATGATATAAACTGGTCCCTCTCTAAGATCAACAAATTTGATGTCAAAATATGAAAGCTGAGGACAATGCATTGTATGCATCACTCAAAATGAAACACATACCTAATATACCTCCCAAGAAAAGAAGGCGATCAGGGGTTAATACAATCTCAAATCTCATTGAAAATTGCAACAGTGGTACTTTATATAAGCCTTCAACAAGCAGACTGGATGTTAAAGCTGGTTATGAAGCATGAAGATACCAAAAGGTTGCACTCAATGACGAAAAACGCGAAAATATAACCCCGAGTAATGCAACTAGATGAACCTGTACCAGAAGATGTGTTCCTAACTGACGAGGCAAAACAAATAAACCATAGCCAAACAAACCAACCTCCAATATATTAAGGAGAAATGGGAGCAAATCCACTACATGGAAAATACCCGACTAGAATCAGGGACTCTGATGTAGATAAAGCCCTTACTCAACAGTGGCTGTAATACTCTGGTCTGAAACCAGAAACTGAGGGGTATATCGTTGCTTCTCAGGACCAGTCCCTTCCAACTATGAATTACCAGAGTAATTTCCTGAAATATAAAATCAGCTCGTGATGCCGCATATGTGGAGAATATCCAGAGATAATCAACCACATAATATCTGGATGCAGCAGGCTGGCACCAACAGAATTCTTACAAGTACGAACACTGTTCAATATGCCGCACATACAACCTCCCTTACAAAAACAGTAGGCGGCAACACAAGCCACCAGAAGATGCCCAGAATGCCGAAGTTACCATCTTTTCAGTGTACAGATTGATCGGGAAATGCAGGCAAGCCGACTTGATCTCATTGTGAAAAACCATATTAGAAAGGCTTGTCTTTTTATTGATGTTTCAGCTTCAGCCGACAAAAATACATCTCTAAAAACGTTTGAAAAAATGAACAAGTACAAGGAGCTGGAGATTGAAATAGGCAATACGTGGAATCTCAAAACAATATTACCTATTAATATTGTGGTACTTGAAATGTTATCAAGAGGAGCAAACAAGTATGTCGATCAAATCCCTGGCATCTCCAAAACAAGCGAATTGCAAAAGATCATACTTATGAGTACCCAACATCCTTATATCCCCCCATTCAAGTTGTAGCCGACCAAGCTGATGTTGACGTAAGCTTTCAGCAAAAGTTCTGCCCTCGAGTCTTTCAACCACGTCCACCATACAACTTCATTTGAAAACAACCCACTTGTCTTTGCTAAAGGAAATCAGTGGATCGACTTTCCTGACACATTCAGCTGATAGTCAGATTCTGCTTACACGAAATAATTCACAAATCTTCAATAAATGGACACAGATTTCAGATTGCTGACGGCTCTCCTTGGCCCTCCCTGTGGAATTTATCCTGATCCCTCAACGTTCCACTGCAGTACTATCAGGCCCTTACTTTTAAAAATTGTTCATATTCTCGGACATGAAAACTTACTCTTATATGCTACTCGGACTGTCCTCGTTGACACTCAGAACTCTTTCCAGGTTATTTTTTTTCACACTTTCCACTAACCTGTAGAGTTTAAGGGATTTACACTCCCCCATCCCATTGTCTAACTGTGTTAGTCGCTACATGATCGAAATGTCAATCTCAACTAATGATAACACAAAGGGACAATTTTGAACATAATTTCTGTTGAATTAGCATACTGATTACAAAACTACAGTCACTTTTCTTCTAGTCACTTTTCTTCTAAGTTTTTTTTCTACAGCTTACACTCTGTATAAGCACCATTGTATTGTTTATTCATAAGTAATAGGGCTTGTCAGCTGCTTTTATTATTTTATTGACAACACCGGAGAGCATTTTCGAAATAATTTTTAGTTGTCTTGCATTTTATAATAAGTCCTACCTAATTTGATGGTGCTGGGTTCCGAAATGTCCTCAGAAATTTTCTATTACGTGAAGTTCTTTGTTAAACAGCTATACATTTTTTACCAAAAGATGTCCGATTTTTTCCATTAAATGCAATACTGAAGTAAGAACCTAATACAAATCAATCGTACTTTTTATTGTTTAACAAATGTATTACACAAAATGTTTAATTGCACATCTTAGGATAGATATTCCTGTCAAACTGGAGTTTCAGCTACCCACAAAGTGAACTTTTCTTTGCAGCTTTGCATGCATAACTTGCATCATTATAGTTTCTTTGCAGAAACCAATAGTCCTCGGTCATCATGTTTGTGTTCCACCTGCCTTCATACCTCGTCTTCATGCTCTCGATGTCTGGGTGGAATCTTTCTCCTTGCTCGCCACTTATTGCACTAAGATTTTCATAGAAGTAGATTAGATGATTCTGCAGGAAATGCATTTTTACATTCATGTTGTAACACTGTGCTCGAAAGCAGTTCTTCATAAATTGATGGCTTCCTATTCCCCATGAAATCAGACACAACTACAGCAAAAGCATTCTGTGCTTCATTTTTCAATGCCAGACATGTTCTCCAAAAACTGCTCGCACAGCAATAAACATCTAATCACAACTCGTCAAACACATCGGCCCTAACTTTTTCACTAGACAAAGGTAGAAACTTTCTGCATAAGTATTTGAAGCAGTCATTGTCTCAGTGTTTCAACACATGTTTTAAACACTATATGAGATTTTCAGGTTTTGTTTTGCTCACCCAGTTTCATGCGAAAGTAATCAAATTAAGTTTTCTTCACAAAATCGGTGATTTTGTTTCGCTGCCTAGGTAAAGTGTAACATCCACAAATATAGCAGAAAACATCGGCAATGCTTTTGCATTTTCCTCTCACACAAACGGCTGTATTTCTGAAATACAAAACATAGTTAAGTCAATTGTCATTTTCAGAATTGTCAGCAGTTATAAAGTAAGCAAATGCAGATTTGTGATGGCAAAGATCCATAAAAAGCATGCATACTATGAAGTTCAATCTACAGTTCTTTGACCATGATTGACAAAGGTGACCCTGACCCTTGTGATCTCACATTTAAAATATTAAAGGAGAATTCAAAATACCAATTTTCATAAGAAATAGTTAAAGGTACAACTAAACATGTTTCACCTGGTTTGCAATGATAGTCACACTAAATTAAGCACACCGTGGGCATATCTGCAAACAAGTTCCATAGATATGAAGCACTTATTATGTGAAGAATCACAGAAATGTGTTGTTTATTAACATCTAATTGTATAAAGGATATTTCTGTTATCATCATGACATTTAAAACTGGTTAGAATAAAAATAGTGAAAGTTGCTCAAGTTTGATGCTTTTTATTTACTGAAAATATCTAAATTACGACTTTTGTTTTTACTATTTACTTGAAATGATATTCTTTTCTACTCTAGACACAAGGCCCGATATAGGGTTTAAACAAACTAACATAATTCATATCAGCACTAGAGATATTCAGTTCCTTCGCCATAAAATATGACAACCAATACAAACTAAGACATAAATCAACCCCATGTTAAAAGAGGAATACTTTGAAACTGATGAAGAAAAATACAAAAATGGAGCGTACGAAACTCGATATCGTTGAATACAAATGATACGGTACCTGGCGCAAATCGGGAAAATTTAATTAGAGGTCAAGTCTTTGTTTCTTAATTCTGGCAACTAAAACAGAAAAGGCACAAATTAACACGTAAAAGATACGTTTCTATTCTGCATGCATATTTGCTCGAAATGTAACTACGACTATGAAGAGAAGATAACATTGATCGGAATATAACGTTGGATCCCAACAAATTCGTTAACTTAAGATCCATCTAATGCATGCAAAATATACAAATTAAATAAGAAAACAACAAAATCGAATTCCTAGACACCTACAGAATACTGCTCAACAAATACCAAAATTAGAACAACACAAGCAAGTTATAGATACAAAAGAACATGTGCTATATTTGCGAATAAATGATTTCAAAGATGGAAAACACGAATAAGAAAATAATCTGAGAGTGAAAATATTTAAAGAAAAAAATTCAGTAGAAAAGATTTATATGGGCCAGCGAGCGTGTCTCCCAGGGTACTGATGAAATAGTAACAACAATAAAAATCGCAAATCTGGTCACACCAATCATAATGAAATCAGACACCTAGTTAAACGCAATAATATTTGTGGCACCCACGATAATTACAAGAAAAATTTGTTACTCTCTCAGATTCGGAATATCTATGATCTTGGAATATCAAAACAAGCAAACAACATGTAAAAGAAACATACAGAAAAAGAAAATAAATGTAAACATGTCTCAACCGTTAATGAAATCAATGAAGAGATATAATTGAAAAAAGAATAAATGACAAATATACAGGAATATAAAATAATAGAAAAAAATATCACTTGGAATTAATGGATGCCCGAAATAAGAGATTTTCACTAGAATCACTAAGAATCCATCGTTATGAAGAGCGATAATAATACCTTGAAGAAAACAAAATTTGACTCGAAAACAAAAAACAATTTATCGAGAATAATGTGGAACTAAAACAGAAACAAATACAGCGCTAGAAACAAGACAAGTAGAAGAGTTCGATGGAAGAGTATAGACAGCAGAGAAACACCCTGTTATGAGATTATTCAAAGCAACGAATGCAGCATCTAAATAATCGTGTGAGACCTTAACAAGACAAGATGTAACCAATAAGATGCACAACACAAAAAAAAAAGAAAAGAAAAAGGAAGGCATCAGGATGTAATAAGTTTCCAAACGTCCGGTTAAAATATTTAACGTGGGCTCTTAAGGTGCTAACAGATGTTTCATGAGAAACTGAAGGAACTGCACCAAACCCCTGACTGGTTCATTGATAAGAAAGTCGTCTTGATCCTCAAGATTAAAAAAATAGCAGACACTAAGACTACAGAACTATAACTCGCCTTCCTACAACCTATGAAGCCTTAAATTACAATATCACAAATAAACATATGGAAAGAACAAAAAGTAAACTAGTTTCAGAAGAAGAGAATGGATGCAGTAAAGATTTCAATGGTTGTAAAGACCGATTATTGATTAACAAAACCATGCTGCAAGATGTAAAATAAGAGTGAAGAGCTTGAGCACAGGATAGAGTGAATAACAGAATGCTTTTGACACTTGTATTAAAGACCTCGTGAGTAATTGTCAAACGATACTGCAGGTACAGACAAAAGAAGGAATTGTAAAACGAAGCCCATCTCAATTAGAAGAATTTTGAAACTGAACTCTCTCTTTCCCTCCTCTGTCTGGAATGAAGACTTTAACCACTGTGTTAAACCGGATTGGTATGAATATAAATGTTATGGTATGACATTTGTACATGAGCACCCTAAACTACAAACACAACTACGTGAATTTATTAAAGGAATTGAAGGGTTGAAAATTAGGATTTCATATGCCATATATGACAAAAGGATATGACAAAAAGACGCCAAGCACAGGTTTTGCAAATACTGAGGATTCAACGAACCAAATTATGTACAAAATACAATCAAAAGAAAAATTTAGAAAAAATATTATAAGGTAGTAGACATCAATACTCTGTCCAAGTTATACTTTATAGCTGTAATGTTTTGGGCTGAGAGTCTATAAAACTATAGGCAGAAAACAAAAATTGGTGAATGGAATTTGAACTCAGAACATAATGACGGACAAAAAGCCGCTTAGCATTTTACCCGGCGTGCTAACGATTCTGCCAGCTTATGATAATAATAATAATAATAGTAATAATAATAATAATAATAATAATAATAATAATAATAATAATAATAATAATAATGTTGGTTTCAAATTTTTGGCATAAGGCCAGCAAATTCGGGGGAGGAGGAAGGTCAATTACATCGAACCCAGTGCTCAAATGGTACTTATTTTATCGACCCGATAGGATAAAAGGCAAAGTCGATGGCAGCAGAATTTGAACTCAGAACGTAAAGACGGACGAAATACCGCTAAGCATTTTGCCCGGCACGGTAACGATTCTGCCAGCTTGCCGCCTTAATAATAATAATAATAATAATAATAATAATAATAATAATAATAATAATAATAATAATAA
>NC_068985.1:55595256-55596614 GCF_001194135.2 Octopus bimaculoides | reverse complement strand
AGTGCTCATGGGAACTGCCCATATCCTACGTAAAATACTGTCTATGTGATCTCAAATTTTAAAGCAAACACATCATTTTCTTATGGTTTCTTAAACATTCACTTGAACAAAACTGTACAAATCCAAATATATGGTACCCTAGGCATAACACCTACATGAACTTCTAACTTGTTGTCTCTTGAGGTCTCTGGGTGAGACTTGGATCCAACGTGTACAAATGCAAAACAAAAGTCAAACATAAAATAATAATAATAATAATGATGATGATGATGATGATGATGATGATGATGATGATGATATTGGGGACGTCCCCGTACATACCGACAAAACTACAAAAGCTAATAAACGGGATATTATTATAAAAGATCAGACAAAAAAAAATGCGTTTCTTAATTGACATGAGTATTCCTTGCGATCATAATAAAGCGGCGAAAGAATTTGACCAGATCAGTAAATATAAAGACTTGCTAATAGAAATTGAAAAAAATGTGGCATCTCAAGGCGACTACCGTACCAGTGATTGTAGGATCTCTAGGAATGATAACAAAAAGGTACCGATACCTATTTGAAATGTAGAACTAGAAATGTAGTCTACAGCATAAGGTGCATAGGGGGTGCCTGTAAAGACAAGGACTTGATAGACATAGGTGAGATATCTTGAAGGATTGCAGGGAGACTAAATGTACATTTAAGAAAATATGACGACAAAAAACAGTCCTCCATACTCTACCAACATGCCAAAGATTACCATGGAGGCTTACTATGTCAACTTGACACACTCATTTTATCCAAGCGCCCGAAGGAGCCAACACTCAGATAAATTCAGGAGTACGTCCTCATAAATGAAACATCACCAATACTAAATAGGAAATATGCGTAGAAGGTAATCATACTCCAATACCCACAGTTTATATATACACAAGTAGAGTTGCTAGTAAACTGCACACACATATACACACATACATACACAAATGAAGACTGAAACACATGACCATATACACACATGAACACTTCACACACACACACACACATACACACACACACACACACACACACACACACACACACACACACACACACACACACACACACACACACACACACACACACACACAAGGACACATATGGAGACACATCCATACCGATCAGACGTACGTACATAGTAAGACAAACCCATCCACATAGACACACTCAAACATGCACATACTAGGAAACATAGGTACACACACAAATACACACACGCACACATACAAAGACGCAGACGTGAACAAACGAACACATGAATACGGGGAATACATACATACATACAAACAAACGTACACATGCATACATACATACATACATACATACATACATAT
>NC_068985.1:55594281-55595156 GCF_001194135.2 Octopus bimaculoides | reverse complement strand
CATACATACATACATACATACATACATACATATGTGTATGCACATGCACATTGACGCACACACATGCGCACAAACAAACAAACAAAAAGAACGCAGCTCTAATAATGGACAGTCAACAACTATTGAAAAGATTGCAAGACGCAACGAAAATGTTAGAAAAAGAAATAAATAAATGGGTAGCAATCGAACCGGTGAGTATGTTAAATAAGGCACTACAAGAGAATGACTCTCCCCAGACACAATAAAATATGCTTCAACACACGAGTTTACATAAAGAATCTTGCAAACCAAATACAAAATCGATATATATATATATATACGACGGGCTTCTTTCAGTTTCCGTCTATCAAATCTACTCAGAAGGCTTTGGTCAGCCCGAGGCTATGGTAGACACTTGCGCAAGGTGCCATGCAGTGGGACTGAACCCGGAACCATGTGGTTGGAAAGCAAGTTTCTTACCACATGCTTATATATATATATAGAGACATATATGTCTCTGAAGGAAAATCGGCATTTATTTTATATTTACTGCCGACAAGTTAAAGCGCACATGCGCGGTATAATTTGAAAAATTAAGTGTGTAAACGCGGGTCGTATTTCCCTATGACTCGTGTTTACTCGCTTGTTCGTGGTACTCTGCTGAAGAAAGTTTCCCAAGTAAGATATATTTTTATCTTGCTAAATAACTTGAAACCATGGTACAGAGTATAGACTGGTAAAAGTTTTTTATTTTTCATTCTCTTTCGAAATTATCCCTATTTTTGTGGTATGGAGTTTTTTTTTGTTTTTTTTGCTGCTCTTCCTATCGGGTTAGATGTCCTATTATAGGCATCTCTGTATTTTAATGAATATATATATATATATATATATATATA
>NC_068985.1:55587352-55591343 GCF_001194135.2 Octopus bimaculoides | reverse complement strand
GATATAACGCAGATAGATTGAACCCGGCATCTCATGGTTGCGAAGCGGAATACGTAACCATTCGGCCGTTCTGCAACTGTACTTAGATATTTAGTAAAAAGTGAATTCACATTTTGGCAGAAGCTCAGCAGTTTCGCGGGAGAAGAATAGTTGATAACATCAACCCCAGTGCTCAGCTGGAATTTATTTTATAGGCCCCCGAAAGGATGAAAGGCAAAGTCGACATCAGCGGATTTTGAACTCAGAACGTAAAGACGGACGAAATGCCGCTAAGCATTTTTCCCGGCGTGCTAATGATTCTAACAGCTCACAACCTTATATATAATAAATATTAAAATAATGCAGTCCAAATCACACCCTACGTGATTGTAAGGCTGCCTACTGATGGCTAGAACACTTTTGAACATTAAATATGATGGATCAAGACTATTCTGAGGTTACAGAATGGCAATACAAAAGTACATGTTAAATAATGTAGTCCAACATAAACTTTGTTAAAGTGAACGAGGGAT
Organism: Octopus bimaculoides; assembly: GCF_001194135.2. NCBI lineage: Eukaryota > Metazoa > Mollusca > Cephalopoda > Octopoda > Octopodidae > Octopus > Octopus bimaculoides. The sequence goes on along the minus strand of NC_068985.1, from coordinate 55,590,831 downwards.
AGTCGTACCTAGATCGAACATAGGTCTAATGGTTTCAGATCAGACCTGGAGCTTTACAACAAGAAAGACATACACAAAACTAATCCGAAATTAAGATGCTTGATTGCACACATGCGCGCGCATTTATATATATGTGTGTATATATATCTTAGCAATTCAGCAAAAGAGACCGATAGAGTAAGTACCAGGCTTTGCAAAGAAATAGTAAGTACTGGAGTCGATCCATTCCTCTAAAATTCTTTAAGGCGGTGCCCCAGCGTGACCGCAATCTAAAAACTGAAGGAAGTAAAAGGTATATATATATATATATATATATGTGCGACTTATCCTTTTGGAGTCGATAGAATAGGTACCACTTGAGCACTGAGGTCGATGTAATCGGCTCACTCCGTCCCGCGAAATTGCTGGCCTTGTCCCAACATTTGAAAATCAATATGATATAATATCATCTACCACGTATATAATATAATTTCAATAATATGATTTCATGATAGTTTGGATAAATTGTTTTGATAAATTGTTGACCATCTTTGGTTTTTCTGGGATGATGATTCTCTCGGAATTTTTGTATCCAAGCAAATCAGATAGTTTGATTTGAGCTTCATAAAAATACACAATTTTTTTTTTTTTAATGAATATAGAACGTGAAATATAATAGTACTCTTAAAATTTTTTTTTAGAAAAAAATAATTTTAAAAAAATCTGTAATTACATAATTAATCTAAATAAATTAATTTTATAATCAGTAACATTTTCTAATGTCTGTTGCAGTGCTTTGGGCTGTATAATATTCTTAATTTTTCTGCCGGGAGCTAAAATGAACAAATTTCTGCTTTTCTGAACGCTTGAAGAAGCAACGTCTATGGAGAAAATAATGTGATTTCAAATTGATTCCAAGCAACTCTAAAACTTTGTCCTTGTGCCATTTTGATGTTCATTGTGCATGAACGGGGTAATGGAAGCTGAACTGGTTTAAACTTTGAAGGACACGTCTGTTGGGATCAAAGGAACTCTTGGAATGAGGACATATTTCCTCTTAGCATAACTTGTCAACATTATTGCCTTTATGATGTGTGGAAGTATTTTCCTTATATATTGATTTGAAATTTTGGCATATGGCCAGAAATTTAGGGGGAGGTGGTTAGCCGGTTATATGAACCTAAGTGCCCAACTGGTATTTATTTTATCGACCCCGAAAGGATGAAATTCCTCGGTGGAATTTGAATTCTGAACGTACAGACAGACGAAATGCTGCTAAACTTCTTGTTCAGCAGGCTAACGATTCTGAAGGTTCGCCGCCTTTATCTTCTTTATATAGTGAGTGCCATTGCCAACTCGATGAGCATGTAGGTTTCTAAGAATAATTGTGAGGGCTCTTTTCTTCAAGATTAGCCGATATGGTGCAATTCCAGAAAGATTCGATGAATATTAAAAAGCTCGATGTGATAATTCAGCAACTCAGAAGAATTTTCCACAGAGTTCAAAAGTTTATATATTATAGACTTTCAAGATCCAAAGACATAAAATTAATATCATTTACTGTTTCATTTATCATGGTTATTTAATTCTTTCTTGAATCTATTTACTACCGTTGAAGCTGAGATGGATATTTGGGTGTACTTTTGCCACCATCTCATGTACATCTTGAGCCTGATGTCCACACTGAGGTGGTATTTGTAATTATTTCAGGCAATAAATTGTTAGCTGATGTTTGATCATTGCTTAATGAAACTGAAGAGAACTTCACGTTTCTGTATTTTTGTCTTATTATGAAACACTTTTCCAAAAATTGGAATGGCAACTACAAAACAATTAATCGCATTAAAACCATGTTCATGTTCTCTAAAACTTCCGTGGCAGTTCCATTCATGTTTCCATTGCATAGTCACTATTTTGATATGACTTTCCCTGAAGATCAAAGAGAACTTCCCCAGAAACACTTAGAATAGTGTTACAGTTTCCCTTCTTTATTCTCGTCTGCGACGCATTACGTTTTTCGGCAAGTATATGTGATTAGCTGTCAGAAATGGATGATATTACTTTGAGTGGTGATAAATCTGCCCTGTATTTTAAACGTGGCAGCCATCCTCCTTTATCGATCCCGGTATCTTATAATAAAAGAAATCATTTCAAAGCAAGAGTTGTATCTTGGCACAGAAAAGAAGTCTTATGATTCTGCTGCTTTTCCATTCAACAATTGTTTAAGCGCTCGTATTGGCAATGAGATTGACATTCTAATTGTTAGGTATGAGTTTTATAGAGGTGACATTATTCTTGAGAAATGCGATTGGTCAGTCTCAGAAACATATCACCGCTAATATAATCCGTTGCGATATCCTCTCATGACTTGAAAAGTTAAAATCATGGTTGGTTCTATTTGTTTAGATACGTGTAGGCAAAGGAGAAAAAAAATCGGGAAGGAAGAAAACAAAATGGAGATTGATAATATAGGGACCAAGGAAAAGTAAGAACAAAAGCAATGGTTATAATACTTGAAGAAACGGAACAAGATCAAGAAAGGAGAAAAGAGTAAAGAATCAGAGAGAGAGACAGATAAATACAAAGAAAAGGATAAGTAAAATAGATGGAAAGACAAAAATAAAGAAGAGGAAAAGATGAAGGAGGAAGGAGAAAGAAGAGGAAAAGGAGTAGTAATTTTTACCATTGCATTTGGACATAATCCAACTGGATAAGTTCCATAATCTAAGTTTTATATTCGAAGTCTGCCTTTTCTTTTAACTTGCTATTTTCCCCTCGTGTTCAAAGAGGTGGTTCTTGGTTTCTTGAAGGCAATTCCATCTTTCTTCTTGGCAGTTTTCATTTTATTTCTGTTGCTTTATCGTTTAATACGATTCATACCGATTTGTTCTTTGTTATTCTGATCCATAATCCTTAGTGATTGAACTCCTTTTGTGATTCATTGACAGCATTTTGAGCCTTTTCTTCAGATTCAGAAATCCTGGGATCTTTTACCGTTCGGGTCTTTGAAGAATAATAGCTTAAAAGAATGTTCTCTTTAATCTTCCGTGATAGAAGTAAGAAATTTTAACTGTTCTAGGCACAAACACTTGTAAACAGCAGAGGAAATTAATATATCTATAATGTATTCCAAAATATATAAGTATTGTTTAAAACCACCGCCTTCAATTATTCGGCATTCGTAAAATATATGAATTTAAGAATATTTTAATTTACAGGAGACAAAACAAGAACAGCCTATTATGAGTTAAAGGCTTTGTGAGGAACAAGGTATTTTTTCCTCATTTATTGCGTTTAGGCAAAGATTTTTCAGTCTTCTCACAGAGCTGTCCATGAGAGAAACAGTGCTGTTCGAGCTGCGATCCAACTAACTTTAACCTGGATTCTGATATTTCTTAATATTTGAGACGAAAAGGACTATAAGCTGGCAGAATCGTTAGCACGCCGGGTAAAATGCTTATCGGCATTTCGTCCATCTTTACATTCTGAGTTCAAATTCC
>NC_068985.1:55584461-55587342 GCF_001194135.2 Octopus bimaculoides | reverse complement strand
GAGGAACAAGGTATTTTTTCCTCATTTATTGCGTTTAGGCAAAGATTTTTCAGTCTTCTCACAGAGCTGTCCATGAGAGAAACAGTGCTGTTCGAGCTGCGATCCAACTAACTTTAACCTGGATTCTGATATTTCTTAATATTTGAGACATAAAGAGGCCCATTTTACAGGTATTTAGGGCACTGTTTACTGCACTGCATGGTTTCCAATTCAATTTCATTAAAAAGTTCCAAATTTCCCCCCCCCCAAAAAAAAGATGGAAAAGACTCATATTAGAGAGTAGCCCAAAGCAAAAATTTTACTAGTAAATTAAAATATTTTTGTAGTTCAGGTCAAATTTACTTAGTGATATTCAAGGCGCTTCATACTACGAAAACTGTGATATTCAAGTAAGTTTGTACCATGTTAAATTTGTATTTTCAGATAACAAATATCCGAAACTAATACAGGACTATAAAACACGAGCAGAAGACGTTACGAATGCAGTGAATACAAATGCAGAAAACATTTATTTTCTTCCACTTTTACCACTTAATCAGACATATTTATATACATAGACGGATGCACAACTATCTTAGAGAAATAAGACAAACATTTTGTTTTTTTAACTGTATAGTACGATGTGGAATAAAACGAATTGTACATTTATATTATTCATGAAAAAACAAAAAGCATTTTATTGTTTTTCCTGCTGTCATTTAAATAAAGACCATTCAGACATCTAACATGGAGATGTCTTTTAAGAGTTTGAAGATTTTTAATTGACAAAATCAATTTCCGTCCATAGAAAATAAACATTCAGAAACAATTTCTTGTTTTTTTTTATACATACAAAACTAATATCCTCTATTTATATGCATACATACATAAATAGGCAGTCAATACCAATGCATATTATGACTGGTTGGTGGGAATGGTTTCCTTCCATAACTTAAAAGGTATACTCTCTCTTTCTCTTTCTCTCCCCCTCTCTCTCTCTCTCTCTCTCTCTCTCTCTCTCTCTCTTTCTCTCTCCCTCTTTCTCTCTCTCCTTACCAAAATACTTCTGTATGCTTATATTCTGCATTATAAATATATTACAGTTATTTGAAAAGGTCGCCTACCTTATAACTTCTATATATTAAGATTATACAGATACACATACATAATACGTACATATATATATGTATGCATACACACACACTCACACACACACAAACATACACACATACACACACATACACATACACTCTCACACACACACACACACATATCTTAATGTTTTGGTTGTTAAGCAAAGGATGTCAATTATTTACTATGGAAAGACCTCAACTCAAACGTTGCATGTAGAGTACATATACATACAAGGTCTGATCAATAAGTATCCGGACTGTTGCCATACTAACGAAGCTAAAGCACGCAGAGTAAAGTCACTTGGCAAAAATTGTCTTTGAGCTCTACAGTGCATGCGCACTAAGTTTTAACGCTCTGGATCATTTCTGCTGTTCACACCAGTGCTTGGAAGGAAGGTGTGTAGCGTGTGATCGTCGCATCAACCATGACAAAGAAAGTTGTCATGGCGATACCTACTCAGAGGTCTTCACAAAGTTGCAGGAAGTGTATGGAGAGGGGTGTATGAGCTGCACACAAGTGTACGAGTGGTTCAGACGTTTCTAAGATTGACAAACATTCTGGGAGACCAGCAACCAGCAGAACTAAGAAAAACATCGCAGCTGTGCGGGGAAATCGTCGAATCAACATCCGTGAGTTATCAGAGGATTTGCAGATTAGTTACGGTTCAGTTCAGTCCATTATCACTGAAGATTGGGTATGAGACGTGTGTCTGTCAACTTTGTGCCAAAACTGATTTCAGCTGACCAAAATGTCACTCGGGTTTCTGTCGCACAAGATCTCCTTGATTATGTCGAGAACGATGAAAACTTTTTGAAAACATTGCGTAAGCCTCTCAGCAGGTATCGCCAAACTTTTGGCAAAATTTGATGCAGATCCTCTGCTCAACTTCCTCTGTCGTGGTCAATGCGACGATCACACGTTACACACCTTCCTTCCAAGCACTGCTGTAAACAGCGGAAGTTAGTTAAAACGTTAAAACTCAGTGCACCAGCACAACAGAGTTTAAGATCAATGTGTGCCAAGTGGCTTTACTCTGCGTGCATATATATATATATATATATATATACAGAGAGAGGCCCATTGGGCTAGCACCCGAAACCATGGTATATGAGCATCTGAATAGCATGATTTTTAATAGCATGCTTTTTAGTTTCTTAATTCTTTACCCGTTTCCTCGCTTACTATTATTTTCTGTTATTATGGCGTTCTTCGGCGGTTGAATTGGGAATTTAACTTCTATTTCTAAACAGGTTGATGCTTCGCGCATCCTTATGCTTCGTGACAATTTTTAATTTTATAGCTATATAATGCTATTAAACCTGGAACCGCCTATGTTACTGTTGTTAATATTATCAATTTAAAATATTCACCACAGATGATATTAACAATAGTAATATCTTGTTGCGAATGTAAGCATTCGGATATTTTGCTCATAAATATATTTACATCGTGTGGACTGGTTTTGGCGCAAAACAAACCAGGACGCTAATGGACTTATAACGTGGCGGATTTGGATTTTTTTTTCAGTAACTCATACTGATAAAGGTTGAGGCCAATTGGGCCAGCACCCGAAACCATGGGTATATGAGCATCTGAATGGCATTATCTTTAATGGTATAATGATATGCTTTTTAATTTCTTAATTCTTTACCCGTTTCCTCACTTACTGTTATTTTGTTATTATGGTGCTTTTCGGCGGTTGAGTTGGGACTTTAAATGCTTCGTGCTAATTTTTGATAATATATATATATATATATATATATATATA
>NC_068985.1:55583135-55584397 GCF_001194135.2 Octopus bimaculoides | reverse complement strand
ATATATACATATAGATAGATAGATAGATAGATAGATAGATAGATAGATAGATAGATAGATAGATAGATAGATAGATAGATAGATAGATATACACACACACATATATATATATACATATGTATATGTATGTATGTATGTATGTATGCATGCGTGCATGCATGCATATGCATATAAATATATGATCTTAGATCACAATAATTGCGAAGCGAGTTTTTTAACTATTCGGACATAATGTGCCATGTGTGTGAAGTGTGAAGGTGTGTGGTTCAGCTGACCAGGTGTTGGTCTCACGAGTATAAGGACATTGGTTCGATTGCTGAACCAGGCGGTGCATTATTCTTGAGCAAGGTACATCATTTCACGTTGCTCCAGCCTACTCAACTGAAAATTATTACCATCCAACTGCTAGGGCAGCCACAATTTCTATGGTCCACTGGGTCAAGATTGAGCGGGCCGACAAGGTGCCTATGTATGCTCACAGCTATATAAGCACCTCAAAGAATTAGCGAAAGGTTTGTATAGGCTTCCAGGTTACACCTGCGTACGTGTGACAGGTAATCATGTGTGTGTGATATTCGTGTTGTATAACCCGAATGGGTAGAGTTCTAATCGACTTATGCCGTTTTAGTCTTGCAGCTTCGTTACACTTTTTATTGACAGACTCTATAACTACGGACGAAATGTCATCATTTCGCAATAACCTTACAATTGATGGTAAGTCTGTAAGTCAGCAGTCTGAACTCGGAACGTACACAGATGGAACAGGTTGCAAAAGACTTCACGTTCAACACTATAACGATTTTATCAATCAATAATCTTCCCGAATAGTTAAGATATTTTAGCGACCCTGAAAAGAAGAGAGGCAAAATCGGCGGGATTCGAACTCTGAGTACTGAACGTTGGAACAAATATTGTCAGGTATTCAAAATGACGATCTAACGGATCTATCAATCTGCCTCCTGCAGAATTGTAGAATTCCTTCGGATTTATATACATATACACACACACACACATATATATATATATATATATATATATATATATGTGTGTGTGTGTGTGTGTGTGTGTGTGTGTGTGTGTGTGTGTGTGTGTGTATAAAGAGAGAGAGAGAGAGAGAGAGAGAGAGAGAGAGAATGAGAGAGAGGTCACAAAAGTGATGGAGGGTGCTGGCCAGCACTATTTATGTTAAAATTGGAGTTAAATTAACTCCAAAGACACAAATCACTAACTCAATAATTGACAAGTAAGTAGAACAAGTGAGT
>NC_068985.1:55580073-55582113 GCF_001194135.2 Octopus bimaculoides | reverse complement strand
TATATATATATGAAACCTCATTCGAGTGTTAAACCTGGAGTTTACCATTTTAAGCTCGCCCGTGGGTCCAAGCTATCAGGCAAATAGTAATCCGGAGTTTGTTTTATTAAACACATCCCTGGAAATCCACAAATATCCGAAAGAATTCTACACTTATAACGAAGGAGCACAACTACAACCAAGGAGGAAATGAAGTGAGCAACTCCTTTTATTACATTCATTTACAATCGTTTCATCGGATATTTATCTCATGATCTTTGCTATATTATGTAACAATATAGGCAATCATTTATTCATGAAGTATTATAGGCACAAATCGAAATTCGATTATTCACCGTCATGCATAAAAGCTATTTACTGTAGATACTTGAGTAATCGATAATTTATACCCATATCGATTTGAGAGTGTTAACATGGTTACATTTACATAGCAGAAGCCAAACGAACCAAACCCTGGTTTGAATTGACCGGCCATGAAGAAGGATAATAATCGAAACAAGAAATGAAACAATGAGAAGCGTAAAAGAGATACGAAACATCAGTTTGTTAACAGTTTGTTTCTTAAAAATACTTTAAACAAAGAATGTTAATTTAAACAAATATATCCTTGAAACATTTTCTACCGCTCTTGGAGTATATTTATTTCATCAGTCATCCAGACAAGGGAATGGGTGCATATATTTGAAGATTTATCAAACTGAAGTATTTTTGTGTACCACATTATAGTCATAAATCAGACATTAGAACCACACAGTCAGATGTCATTTACCACAAAATTCAGGTGTCAATATTGCATAATATGGGAAGGCGGCGAGCTGGAAGATACGTTAGCACGCCGGGCGAAATGCTTAGCGGTATTTCGTGTCTTTACATTCTGAGTTCAAATTCCGCCGAGGTTGACTTTACCTTTCATCCTTTCGGGGTCGATAAATTAAGTACCAGTTGCATACTGGGGTCGATGTAATCAACTGACCTCTTCCCCCAACTTTTCGGGCCTTGTGCCTAGAGTTGAAAAATATATTGCATAATGTGGGCAATATATATATATATATATATAAGGGCATTACTACAGAATAATGCCACACACTAGACTTCCATAATAAACACATTTTTACCGAATGCGAGGAAAAGCAACTCTTAAAAAACCGCATTCGGTAAAATTGTGTTTATTATGGAAGTCTAGTGTGTGGCATTATTCTGTAGTAATGCCCGTATACAAATATAAATAAATAAATATATTCTTGAGAATAAAAAATGATGGATTTTTTTCCCTTATGAGGTTTTCACGCTAGCTTCTTGATAAAATTCTTGTAAAAGATTTTATCCTATTATTGAATTAATTAAAGATATATATATAATAATACTTCGCTGAGGCATAGCTATACTAATAACCTGGTGTTAGGACTCAATGTACATATGCTTCAGTATAAAGCATTTGTTGATTACAGAACATATGAAATTAAATAAAGGACAAAGGGGTAGGAAACTATGTTATGATCTTCTTTAGCTTACAGCTGTGTCTACTTTAAGATGCAGCTCATCCAGAGGTGAGTGCTTGTGCATCTCTTTATAGGTATTTCATATTTTCGAAGATGATAATTTCTGTAAATGCTTTCTCAAATAAACTTGCACTTCGTTTTAGAAGCTCTGAGTAAGCTATAAGGCGATGCACATTCAGCACTGAGTGCACTGCATATTATAGTAGAAACAGCTGTAAGCTAATGAACTTCATTGCATAATTTTCTGTTCTTTCGTCATTTATACACTCATTTACACACTCTCACACACACACGCACACACACACACATACACGCAAACACACGCACGCACACACGCTACTCATGCACACACACACACACACACACACACTCATGCGATTACATAGATACATAAAAGGAGAAAATAGCACTCGAATGTCAAAGTCAGTGTAAAATATTATTTTAAGTCCTCACAAAATGTTACTCGGAGATTTACGCACCCGATCACCAGATAGTCGTGGCTCACGGTTGTCTGTTGATCGTTTAAGTGAAATTTTGCAAT
>NC_068985.1:55578600-55579119 GCF_001194135.2 Octopus bimaculoides | reverse complement strand
CATCTTGTATGAGGAATACCGAATGTCTTCATAATACCTGCCTGATAAGAAACTCAGTCACTCCCATGTCCCTGACGATAGACCTCATTGATCGCTGTCAATCATGGCCTGGATCTCACCAACAAATTCAGGAGTAGTTTTCTTATAACGATCTGAGTGAGTTTTCCGAGCTGTCATACCTTCAGAATCACCATTAGACGCATCCAACTCTTTCCGAATCTTCTGCATTGTTCTCAAGTTGACACCCAAACACTCTGAAATGTTCGTATTGGAGCTTCCGGCGCGAATGTCAAGCAGTACAGCATGTCTTTTCCTAATTTCTGACAGAGTGAATTGCATCATGGTGCTGTTTTTCTCACAGACGGTTCCCAACTGTCCCTACTATACTGTGCAGTCAACAAAATCAAAAACAAACAATGTGCATGTGCGAAAGAAAACATAGAAATTTACCCATCGCACCCTGTATGTGTATATATATGTGTGTGTGTGTGTGTGTGTGTTTGTGTATGTATGTATATA
>NC_068985.1:55574331-55574598 GCF_001194135.2 Octopus bimaculoides | reverse complement strand
ATATATATATATATATATATATATATATATATATATACATATATATGTATACATACATATACATACATTAATATATATATACATATATATACATATATATATACATACATATATACACATATATACATATATATATACAAGGATATAAATATATACATATATATATGTATATATGTATATAGGTGTGTATGTGTATATATATATATAAGTGGCAAATATACTTCACACACACACACACACACATACATATATATATATATATATATA
>NC_068985.1:55572540-55573190 GCF_001194135.2 Octopus bimaculoides | reverse complement strand
CAGCAAGCATTTGCTTCACCATATACCGAAGTTCAGAAATAGCAGCTAAAAAAGCTGAGACTCCAACAGATAGCATTACCTGTAACTCACAAATAGCTGCTATTTCTGAACTTCGGTATATGGCGAAGCAAATGCTTGCTGATCCCTTAATTATGTTTATAAATGTTATATATATATTTATATGAGCAACATACACATACACACACGCACGTATGTACACCAATTGCATACATATTTTTTGTACGCATACATGTTCGTATGTGTGTTGCCCGTATATCAACAAAACACACACACCTTGCCTTACATATATATACGGATAAATGATTTGAAATAAATATATTTTGGAAATGGCGATTTAAACGTGAAAATCAGACCACATGGGTTTGTTTACATCAATTCGGCAGAGATAGAGAGATCGCGCTCTCCCTCTCTATCTCTTTCCCTCCCTTACACATATTTATCTCTCTTTCTTTCTTTCTTTCTTTCTTTCTTTCTTTCTCTCTCTCCCTGTCTCACACACACAGCAACATTACACACACACATACACACATGCTGCTCTCTCACACTAACAAAAGAACTTCACATACACACCACACTTTCTGTCTGGCAAACTCACTATAAAAAGATAGCGTCTATTTCTTTTTGGCAAC
>NC_068985.1:55568690-55571505 GCF_001194135.2 Octopus bimaculoides | reverse complement strand
TATATATATGTATATACATATACATATACATATCATACATATATATTAAAACAACGCGTATATATATGTATGTGGGTGTAAGTATGCATGTCATTCGTGTGCTTGTGTGTGTGTGTGTGTGTGTGTGTGTGTGTACATACATATGTTTCTACCAGCAAATTCTATAGACCGAGACAAAAACCCACCAAAACATGTGATTTATTCACATGATTGTCACACAATTTCGAATAGCATTTATACATCATAATCAAATTTAGAAATCTTTTTATAAAAGATATACATAAATAGTTGCTGTTTTTGCGCTGTAAGAGGTGATGATTGTGTCACGAGAGAGCCGAACGTGAAACCGCATCCTGTTGCCTGTTAAAAATACACACATCACAAATTCTTCACAAAAACATTTGATCTTCATTTCCCTTCTGCAGCAATATACTGAGATATTTTCTGGGATGTTAGCTCCAGTTTAAATATCGATTGAAATATCGATCGATTTGATCCTGTCTAATTGATGACGTGTTTCGGCAACAGCAGTTTAGTCGCTTTTTTTTCTATTATTATTTGGTCGTTGTAGTTCAGTTCACCTCTATCTTATTCGTGCACTGATGATGATGATGATGATGATGATGATGATGAGGATGAGGATGAGGATGATGATGACGATGATGATGATGATGATGATGATGATGATGGTGTTAACGACGGTGGCGGCGCGGTGGTGATGACGATAATTCTAATGATTATGATGATGACAATGATGATGATGATGATGATTTGACAATGATAATGAGGGTGGTGATGATGACAACGACGTCGATGATGATCACCATCATCATCATCATCATCATCATTATTATCATCATTATCATCATCATCGTCGTCATCATCATCATCTTGACGCTGATGGTGGTGATGGCGGCGGCCATGAGGGTGATGATGATGATGATGATTGCGAGGACGTAAACACACAAACAGCAGTTGTCAAGCGGTGGTGGAGGACAATCACAGACACAAACACACACACACACACACACACACACACACACACACGTGTGTGTGTGTGTGTGTTTATACAAGGCTATAGTCGGACCGAGGCTATAGTGGGACTGAACCCGGAATCATATGATTGGGAAACAAAATTCTTATCACACAGCTACACCTGTGTAATTTTAGTATATCATTACTATACATCTAATAAGCTGACCTGCCGCCTTTTTATTCCAGGGGATGGCTGTAAGAGCACTTTGAACACACCCTACTTAACACAGCTGACTAGTTTGCAAAATGTACTGGTGATGTGGAGACAATTTAGAAGCTTGCAATGCAATAAAGACGGCAAAAACGGAAATTTATGAAATGCTCCTGACAGCAAATGGATTAGCTTGTATGAGCCGAGAATGTTTTTCGCAGGAGCGAGAGAGAGGGACGTCAGAAAATCAGAGCTGATTGAGAAAATTCGCAATTTTCTAGATGAAGACAATGAGTATACTGTTTGGAGTTGGTGTGATTACTGTACACAGATTTTTTTCATTTATGCGAAGTTTGTTCGCAGGGTCCCCAGTGACGAACAGAAGGAAAGACCCGTTGATGACACCAGAGAGATAGTTGGGTTCAATACCGCCAACCCAAGAGTACATGAGTCCCTAGTGATTTGTGACGAAAGTTGGATCTGCTCTTATGATCCAGAGACCAAGAGTGAAAGAGTGCCCAATGGATGCATACTGAGTCTCCAAGACCCAAGAAGGCCAGGCAAACAAGTCCTACGGGAAGTTAATGATCCCCTTTTTCGACAACAAGAGTGTCAGATGGTTGGGTTCAATACCGCCAACCCAAGAGTACAAGAGTCCCTAGTGATTTGTAACGAAAGTTGGATCTGCTCTTATGATCCAGAGACCAAGAGTGAAAGAGTGCCCAATGGATGCATACTGAGTCTCCAAGACCCAAGAAGGCCAGGCAAACAAGTCCTACGGGAAGTTAATGATTCCCTTTTTCGACAACAAGAGTGTCATCTATGTCCACAGGGTTCTCCCTGGTCAGACGGTCAAAAAAGAGTATTTTGTGAAGGTTTTGGAGGAATTCAAGAAGGGGTTTCGTCGCAAAATCAGAGCACCCCACTCAGGTCGCTGGCAGTTACATCAGGACAAAGTATCAGTCGAGAATGCTCGCTATTCAGTAAAGTTTTGTGTTAAAATGGGTAAAAACGTCACAGAAACCTATGAAATATTCCTGACAGCTAATAGATTAACTTGTATGAGCTGAGCATCTGTTTTTCGCTTACACAGGTAGTTCAAGGGCGGCAGAAAGGAGTTGAGAGACAATGAGAGGTGTGGGAGGCAAAGATGGGCATCAGAACTCTCGCTTACACTCCCTACAGGCCAGGTCTTGTTCCCGGTGACTTTTGGTTGGTCTCCAAACTGAAGGACAGTCGTTTTGAAGACATTGTGAAGATAAAGGAAGCTGTGACAAGCGTTCTGGTCACCTCCACTTTGGAGTAGGCGCGTTGAGGTCAGAGGATCCGATTTTGAAGATTAAAATTTTGTACTTCTTTGAAATTAATATCTCTCCTGAAAAGTCTCAAAACGTCTGGAATGCACCTTGTATTTTGTTGGACTCATTCTTTTTAACAAAACATATACACACACACTCATACATACATACATGCATAGATACATACATACATACATACATAACATACATACATACATACATACATACATACATACATACATACATACATGCATACATACATATATATACATACACACACATATACATACACACACACACATACACACGGCGAGCTGTCAGAAACGTTAGC
>NC_068985.1:55564511-55568361 GCF_001194135.2 Octopus bimaculoides | reverse complement strand
ATATATATATATATATATATATATATACAACTCGTTGCTATTATGTTAAGTTGTCGTATGTCCAAAGTTGGCCAAATTCGTTTTTTTTTGTTTTGTTTTTTAATATCTATTCTTGCTTGCAATTGCCGGTCAATCTATCGCATCTCCAGCTGCTTCAAATGCCAAGATATCAAAAATTGTCGAAGTATAGTACAACAGTTTTGCCATGAAATGGTGAAACTATTTTTTCGTTTTCTGAAAAACCAACATTTTGGACTTACGATACTTTTGCGTAATAGCAGCGATATATATATATATACATAGAGAGAGGGAGAAGTGCTAGAAGTGCAGTTAAAAAACTTCATCTTCCATATGTATTGAATGATCAATGTTTAATAAAGCATCGACAATTTACCTTGATACGAAATGATTGTAGATTGCGGCCGAGATGAATGAAGTTTATTTTAAAATTACGGTGGTTAATACAGAACTAGTTTCATGTTTAATGCACAAACTAAATTAATTTTTAAATTAATTTAATTTAAATTTGATACATATTACAATCTTCAGCTGTATATTCCATATTTTATGAAAAAATATGACTTTAAAATATATCTACCTTCAGTCATCCACATCAATTCGTAATTCAGGGTACTCAAATATTTTGCAAAATACCTAGAGAGAAATAAAAAGTCAAGCTTTTTCTTTCACAATTCAACATGCTTCTATCTTGCCGCTGGGCCGACAAATGATGTATATATATAGATATAGAGAGAGGAAGAAGAACAGTGAAAATACTTATCTTCCTTGCGTGTTGAATGATCATTGTTTAGATAAAACATCGACAATTTACCTTGATACGAAATGATTATGGAATGCGAGCGAGATAAATGAAGTTTATTTTAAAATTACAGTGGTTAATACAGAACTAGTTTCATGTTTAATGCAGAAACTAAATAAATTAATTTTTAAAATTAATTTAATTTAAATTTGGTACATATTGCAATCTTCAGCTGTATATTCCATATTTTATGAAAAAAATATTCATAACTTTAAAATATATTTACCTTCAACGGTAATTGTGAATTGTGAACGAAGAAGTATGATTTCTTATTTCTCTCTAACTATTTTGAAAAATATTTGAGTACCTTGAATTACGAACTGATGTGGATGAATGAAGGTAAATATATTTTAAAGTTATGAATGTGTGTGGTGGGGTATAACATTTATATTATGTCTTACTGTGATTTCAAAGATTCGGCTTGGTTGCCTTCATCAGACTGCGCTTCAATTTGCTTCTTTTTGTTTTGTAGTGTAGTTAAATCTATATGAATAATAATTGGGTGTCGTTTAAGTAGACCAGGTAAGTAGTTATGTAGTAAAGGAGATTGAAAAGAAAAGAAAGAAAGTATGTGTTTGTAAGATGTGGATTCATATAAAGATAGGCTGATGAGATTTATTCTGGTTTGATACGGGAATTTTGTTGTTGTTTACGTTACAGTCTCGCGTGGAAGTAAATGTGCATACAGATGTATCAAATACAGTTGGTAATATAACCCCACTTACCTTACAAATAAGCAAACTGTTAAATGTTATATAAGACCACAAAGAACTTGAGTAAAATAAAGCTAATAAAGGCGAGCAAGCCGAAACTTCGAAATCACTGTCAACCGTTTCTTTTTAAAACTTTAATAAACATGTGTTTTGCTTAAAGTATCGAGTAACCCTTCAATTTAATATTGAATTGTTTTTACATATAACTTGACATAAAACAAACATTAATACACACAAATTACATACACACACACACAGACATATACACAGAAACACGCACGCAAAAGCGCACACGAGCGTGCGCATACACATACACACGCCCACACAAACATACATTCATATACATATATGTGGACATAGATGCATATATGTATGTGTATATGAATATGTTTCTGTTAAAATAATTGTGTGAAAAGTTGTTATGCGTATATGTATGCTGTTCTTGTAATTGCATGAGTGTGTGTGCGCGCGTGCGTAATGTGAGAGTATACTGCAAATGTATATTTGTATATGGAGTCTGTATATTTGTGTCTGAGCACGTGTGTGTGTGTTTGTGTATTTGTGTGTGTTTGAGTGTTTGTGTGTGTGTGTGTGTGTGCATGCGTGCATGCATAATGTGTGTATATATTGTATATGTATATTTGTGTTTGACGCTGTATATTTGTATGTGAGCACACGTTTGCGTGCGTGTGCAGCTTATAGGATGTGTGTGTGTGTGTAGTATACAGGATGTGTGTGTGTAGTATACAGGATGTGTGTGTGTAGTATACAGGATGTGTGTGTGTTTATGTATTTATGTATTTATGTCTATGAATATTTTTGATAATGTGTATGCCTATGCATATCCAAACACGAATATGTGTGCATGTATGTATATGTGTATACGCATAAGTGTGTTTGTACGTTTACATGTGTATGTACAGGAATCTGTATATGCATATATGTGCTGTATTTATGTATGATACATATATATGTCTGTGCGTTTGTATGTGTATATGTATGTGTATATATATATATATATATATATATATACACACACACATATGCATATATATGCATGTCTATATATATATATCTATTAGTGTGTATATATGTATATGTATGTGTGTAAATGTGCGTACGTATATATCTGTTGGGAGTGTAATCCATATGTTAATATAACAATTACTAATGTGAGTATGTGTTTGTATGTATGTATGTTTGTGTGCATGCATGCATGTGTATATGTATGTATTTATGCATGTATATGCATATGTATTTACGCATTAGTCTGTGTTTACGTGTGCGTGCGTGCGTGCGTAATGCATCTGGTGATATGGCAGTAGATGTGCATGTTTATATTCACGTACACATACGTATGTACATGTGTATGCTTTTGGATCCACATGTGTATGTGTATGTGCGTGTGCGTGCGTATGTGTCTGTGTGGCGTGCGTATGTGTGTGTGCGCTCGTGTGTGTATGTGTGTGTGTGTGTGAGAGAGAGAGAGAGAGAGCGTGTCTGATACATATGATGATATTACAGTTGATGAAGCCCTAACATGTCTATCTGACAATACAACTAATTCTCTATGGTTTCATGTGTATGTGAGTGTATGTATAAATATATACACACATATCTATTCACGTTTATACATACATATATATATTTAGGTATACTCTTTTACTCTTTTACTCTTTTACTTGTTTCAGTCTTTTAACTGCGGCCATGCTGGAGCACCGCCTTTAGTCGAGCAAATCGACCCCAGGACTTATTCTTTAGAAGCCTAGTACTTATTCTATCGGTCTCTTTTGCCGAACCGCTAAGTTACGGGGACATAAACACACCAGCATCGGTTGTCAAGCGATGTTGGGGGGACAAACACAGACACACAAACACATACATACATATATATATACATATATACGACGGGCTTCTTTCAGTTTCCGTCTACCAAATCCACTCACAAGGCTTTGGTCGGCCCGAGGCTATAGTAGAAGACACTTGCCCAAGATGCCACGCAGTGGGACTGAACCCGGGACCATGTGGTTGGTAAGCAAGCTACTTACCACACAGCCACTCCTACGCCTATGTATATATATAAATACACACACACGCACATATATATATATATATACATATATTTACACACATATACATACACACATATATATGCACATACTTATACATATACATACACACAAACATACACACATAAACACACATATGTATATACATTATATACATGTGTGTGTACGTGTGTATGCATTTCTCTGTATGTGTGTGTGTGTGTGTGTGTGTGTGCGTGTGTGTGTGTGGCTGTGTGTGTGTGTGTGTG
>NC_068985.1:55558831-55563636 GCF_001194135.2 Octopus bimaculoides | reverse complement strand
ATATATGTATGTATGTATGTATGTATGTGTGTGTATATATATATATATATATATATATATATATATATAGCTACATACGAGGGGGTACCCAAAATAACCCCGAATTTTGCAGTATTTTATTCACTTAGTTTCACATCTTTACACTGTTAATGCTTTCAAAGTATTCTCCATTTGAAGCAATGCATCAGTCCAGACGCGTTTTCCACTGTTCGAAGCAATGCTAGAACTCTTGCGAAGTGGTGCCTTTTAACGTTTCCGTCGTTCTTCTTCACCTCTTCCACATCTGCAAATTCCATAGCACCAGCTTTCGTCACCAGTGATAACCTTCGAAAAAAAAGTCCGTATCAACTTCCAACTGTCCTTTCAGTTCAGGATACGCATTCAGTTGTGACTGCTTTTGATCTTCCGTGAGCAAGCGAGGTACAAATTTTGTTGCAACTCTTTCCATTCGTAATTCCTCGCTCAAAATTTGTTTGCAAGATCTCCAGGAAACACCGCTCATATCAACAAGTTCGTCAGTGACTGTCTTCCAAGACCAGTTCATGAATTTTCATGTTTACATTCGTTCGGAAGGTCGACGGTCACCCTGAACGAGGTTGGGCCTCAAGCGACACGCGTGAAAACCACTCGTAAACTTGTGTTTTGCTTATGGAAGCGGCTTTGTAAGCTGTTTGAAGTATGACAACTGTTTCGGCCGCCATTTTCTTCAGCAGAAAACAGAATGTCAAGGAATTACGCTGTTCCTTTGTTTCAGCCAACGCAAAAAATTATGAACAGGGGAGAAGCTCTACAATACAAATACGCACCACGTGACAGTATGACCTCACTGGACAACACTGGCCGGCAGACTGATGCGGAAGCCTGAGCTACAAAGGGCTTGCCCCACAGAGAACGTTTCCGGTTACTTTTGGGTGCCCCTCGTATGTGTATATGCATATATATTTATAATAAATGTATTTATATGGGTGTATATATACATATGTGAGTATGTATATATGAGAATGGCATTGCATATGATTACATAGATACATACATACATACATACATACATACATACGTATATGGTAAGTGTGTGCGCGTGTGTGCATGCGTGCGTGCGTGTTTGCGTATGTTCATGTGTGCGTACGTGCGTGTGTGTGCGTACGTACATGCGTGTGTCTGCGTACGTACGTGCGTGTGTGTGTGTGTGTGTGTGTGTGTGTGTGTGTGTGTGTGTGTGTGTGTGTGTGTGTGTGTGTGTGTAATCTGAGAGAGAAACTGTCCTTGAAATAACGAACAGATGGAAGAACGGCTGCATATATCACGCCCGTAATCTGTTACTGCCAGATCGTTGTATCACCCACACGTCAGTCCGCGCTTAACAGGATTAGTACGTCTGCTCTTTTCCTTCCTGTGGACTTCTACTAGTCAGAAATTCTATTTATTGCCAGCACCCACTTCGCTGCGATTCTCTCTATGTTTTAGCTGACAATTTGCAATAGTGCACTGAAGCTACACAACAAATTGCTGGGCAAAGAACAAGCGTTTGAAGCATATCTTTAATTGAACTACACTTCTAGGTGAAGCATAGATCATGATTGTGTGTCTGGCATAGAAAACGTTGTCGCGCAAGTGCACTCTTCCACCAGTTATGCTATACGATAGGAGGAGCATTAACTGTTACGTTCTATAAGTGTTAACGACGGGTGTGTGTGGCGATTTAAGAGGACATATTCTGGACGTCCGATAAAGATCAACTGAAAATTCTCTTCAAGTTTTTTTTAGGTCAGAGACTGTGATGAATTTCTAAACATCATTGGCTTAGTAATGCTACCAGTTGTATTGTTCTGTTGCTAGTTCAGGATAAACTCTATAGATATGGTAGTACTGCCAGCTAGTCCTGTCCAAGATGCGTGTATAGAGAAGTAACCCGCCCACTCACCCTTTCAGAGTCCGAACATTACTGACACGAGGTGTTATGCCTAAAACCTGATGCTGCTTGTAGAGAGGATCTAGTTTACATTTCAGTCTGCTGTAAAGATCGATCGCAATCAACTCTTAACAGAGAAGAGAGGAAAGAATCCCTGCGGTAGGTAGATCATATTATAGGTCAGCAGGAAGGTCATATTATATTCCCCCGTTTAAAGTGATAAGGTCATCTGGAAAGGAAACTGCAAGGACATGATTCTTGTTGACGTACAGTGCTGAATTCACGTCCTTCGTAAAAGAAAATTCATGGCCTGCTGGAAATAGCAGTAAAGTTTCCTCAAATGTAATCTTACCACAAAAGTGGATATTCTTTGTTTCGCTCTTGTAAATAAGAAGAGTCACTGAGTTAAATTCTCACATAATAAGTATTACAGTTTGAATAATAAAAATGATGATTACATAAAAAATTTCAAATACATAATTGTAATAGAAATATAAAATGCAAAATATAATAATATTCCTTAAAAGAAATAGCAACATACAGAAAATTAAAACATCCCACATAAATTTCAATTGCCTTCAACAAAAAATCAAGCGCCCACTACGTGCTGTTAAACTTCAAAGGAAGCTTCTGACTTGACCTGTCCACCAACACTATATTCGTCTCTCATCAATCTTTCATGAAATCTTTTAAAGGTCACGGCTCGCTCTCTCTTTCTCTCTATCTCTCTCTCTCTCTCTCTCTCTCTCTCTCTCTCTCTCTCTCTCTCTCTCTCTCTCTCTCTCTAGTTATCTCTAGAGATATCTATCTAGTTATCTCTATGTATATTTAGATATCAATTTATCCTTCCATCAATATCTGTCCGTCTGTCTATCTATCTATCTATCTATCTATCTATCTATCTATCTATCTATCTATCTAACTATCTATCTGTCTGTCTGTCTGTCTGTCTGTCTATTTATCTATCTATCTATCTATCTATCTATCTATCTATCTATCTATCTATCTATCTATCTATATCTGCTTCTATGTACGACTTCCGCATATTGAAAGAAGTTTATGAGAGAGTTATTATAAAAGAAATCATTTCAACAAAGATCTTTCCGTTTTAGCAATACCAACGAAACGAAAAATACTACGCCATCACCCTTGGTAATAGAAATTTATTCACTCCACACGTAACAGCAACTGTTCGACAGGTTCACAGGTAGAGAGGTCGAGGGTAGACGATAAGATCATAAATTACAGTTTCTATCTACCCCTTCGTAACGATCCTTCTATTTAACCTCCATTGCTTGTCACAAACAGTAAAGACCCTGTCATTCAGTAAATACGATGCCAGATCAAAGGGTTCCGGTAACTTCATAGTTCTCGATCTACTTAATGTATCTTCCTCGATGTCCGGCATAAACCCTAGGACTTTGTGGTACATTGACCTCCATAATCCCTCAATAAAAAACGAGGATTTATCCTTAAACAAACCTTATTCAGGAGCCTTTTGAGTGAGATTGGCTACTCGACCTGAAAAAAATTCGAACTGGGCCCTACCTGCAAGGTCATTCGCTGTTTATTTTGATACAAGGTCACCATGTCGCGCACATATGGTTGTGATGCATGTGCCTGGTGTACCCTTATCAGATGGGTAGTCATGATGAGTATACTGGGCTTCGTATATTTGTACCCCAGTGTCACTTTGATGGCGTGCGTCGCTCTCTCACTAAATAATAATAATAATAATATGACACTTCGGCTTTCTACCCTCAATGACAACTTACAGTTGTGAGCTGTCTAGCAGATTGATTATGTCCGGGATTCATTCCCTACCCGGTAATCCGTTTGGATTAGTAACTCCATTTCTTGACCCAATCAATTTTGATTCTGCAGCCTTTGGACCTGCAGAATATTTGTCGAAGAGGATCGCCGCCACCAATCGGTAGATGTTTATTTCTGGAGGCAAGTCGATTGCTTTTATTTTAAACACTCTAGAGCCAAGATAGACTGCTATGAGGACCAATTTATCACTCCTAGTATTGTTTCGGAGTGCTTTCTGATTTCATCTCCAGTATGAAACCTCACCTCGTACCATACTTTTTCCTTCTGGTGATGTATGTTTTGGTGCTCCATATCAGTCTGACGCATTTTTCTATTTCTGTGTCAGTTGCTTTAATTTTCTGAGCAAAATTTTGTGTATGACAGTTCTCAGTTTAATTTTGTTTCCTGCTGGATGAAATCAAAGGCGTTCAATGCGATGTTGTGACTGTACGTTTTAAGAATTTGTTTTTCTTCTTTTTCAATTCGTCCGCCGGTATTATGATTCCTTCTTGCACTCGTCGAGCAGCATTAGCGAAGGCATCGATGGCGGAATTGCAGGTTGAGTCTTCTTTCTTTGTGGTGACGGCGGCGGTAGCGATGGAATTTGCAGGCGTGTTGAGAGAACAATTTAAATGTTTGTTTGTTTTCATTTTTGTGAATGTTGTCGTTTTCGTGTTTTTTGTTGTTATTCTTTTATTGTTGTTATTGTTGTTGTTTCGGTCGGTACTGGTTATAGTAGTGGTGGTGGTGATCGTGATGGTGATGGTGATAGTGGTGGTTTGCATTAACGTTGGGAATGCAGTATCGAAATGGTTCTTTCAGTTTTCATTTTAACTCCCCTGACTATTTACCGAAAAATTCGACACTATGTTCTATTTTTTTTTTATTTTTTAAATGAAGCACAAACTCCGAACGGCTAAAATTTAACGAAACCAACTTGTCACAGAGATTGCTAGATGGTTTATTAACGATGTGGTACAATAAAAATAGAAATAACATTCTTTAAAGCGACAAAATTCAAAAGTACATCAGGAGCTTCCAACAGTCATGCTTGCCTTTCAAATACAACAACAGCAGCAGCAAC
>NC_068985.1:55557868-55558821 GCF_001194135.2 Octopus bimaculoides | reverse complement strand
GATAGTGGTGGTTTGCATTAACGTTGGGAATGCAGTATCGAAATGGTTCTTTCAGTTTTCATTTTAACTCCCCTGACTATTTACCGAAAAATTCGACACTATGTTCTATTTTTTTTTTATTTTTTAAATGAAGCACAAACTCCGAACGGCTAAAATTTAACGAAACCAACTTGTCACAGAGATTGCTAGATGGTTTATTAACGATGTGGTACAATAAAAATAGAAATAACATTCTTTAAAGCGACAAAATTCAAAAGTACATCAGGAGCTTCCAACAGTCATGCTTGCCTTTCAAATACAACAACAGCAGCAGCAACAACAACAACAACGACGACGTCAACAAAGACTATAATAATAGTAATAATCCTTTCTACTAAAGGCACAAGGCCTGAAATTTGGTGGGAAGGAGACTAGTCGATTACATCGACCCCAATGTTTCACTGGTACTTAATTTATCGACCCCGGAAAGATAAAAGGCAAAGTCAACCTCGGCAGAATAATACTAGTAATAATTATTATTATTATTATTATTATTCCATGGTTCCCTACTGTATAACGGGTAGGTTTAAGATATATGTAGAAGAAATTAGAATTGTCATGAAGGTAGAACATGCTCAGAAAACTGTTCTATTGGGAACAGCAAGGATTTTGAGATTGTTACTTGGGTGTAAAGTATAGTAGAAAGAGACTCTGTAAGATCTTTGACAACAGGTTGCTGGCCGCTTTTACAGAATTAAACAGAACAAGTAATATTGAGAGTGCCTTCCACACGTGCCTTCCACACGTGACAATAACTGATCGACAAATTTCTACAAGTAAGCAATGCGCGGACACTGTACGAGAGCACGCAGAACAGTTTCATCGCTCAGCGTGCATCTCGGACAAGCCCGACTGACTGCACACCTGTGCCTACAGAGCTTATCTCGAACCGGCAGCAAACCCCACCCCCACCC
>NC_068985.1:55555375-55556886 GCF_001194135.2 Octopus bimaculoides | reverse complement strand
ATCGAAACAAGCTGCCTTGAGGACAGCCTCCAAGTTCAGATGGTTGACCCTATCAAAAGCTTTCGATTGATCCCAATGGATCAGGGCCCCACCCATGCCAGGTTCTTTACCAACCTTCTCTATGATGTATCGTGTGAGGTGGAGGTTGTCATGTATAGTTGTGCTGGGGATAGCGCAAGTCTGCGCAGCACCCGCCAGTTTGTCAACGACAAGCGCCAACCTCTTTGTTAACACCTGGAGCAAAATTTTGTAATCTGTATTTAGCATAGTTACTGGCCTAAAGTTATCAACAATATCTCCCTTGTTCAGATCCTTTCTCAGTAGCGTCACTACACCTCAGCTCACAGATCCGGGTATTCTCTCATTCTGCTGCCAGTTGCGGTAGACGTCTCCCAAAAGTTCACCAAACAAGTCTGGAATATGTATATAAAGCTCGAAGGGCAGACTTTCCAATCCCAGTGACCTCTCCTTCGTGCAACTCGCCAACGCATCACGTATATCTTCAGCTGTTATCGGCATTTCGCAGAACTCCATTTCCTGGCCGAAAGCCGCAGCATACCATCAACGTAGGAAGTGAAGTTCACTACCTCCGGGTCACCGCGCGCCCTGTGCAGTTCAGCAAAGTACTGCTGAAATTCCGCACAAATCTGCTTCGGCTTGTATAGCATGCGCCCGTCCCGACCCCTCAAAGACCGAATTGTAGATTTATTACCACAATGCGCCTCGGTCAACCGGTTACATCGAAAGGCTTTCGTTCCCTCCTGCTTTAGAGCACGTGCCCTAGCCCTGACAATGCAACCTTCATGCTTGGTGTTGAAGAACTGGTTCAGAACCAATCTCGCTGCCAGCACGTCGGTCGCTATACCTCTACTGAGTGGCTCTAATAATAATAATAATAATAATAATGATGATGATGATGATGATGATGATGATGATGATGATGATAATAATGATAAATGCCCGGATGCAGTGCCAGACTGCATCTTAACTTATCTTAACTGATTGGAAGTGTTATCATGTACATTGTTTTGTCTTGGTATAAAAAATGGACTACAGCAAATATTCTGTTCAATACCACCGATTTGCTTGTCATTTATTGACTTTAACCACTTGAGCATGTCCCTTAGTGACTGACGATATGTGCATCTCCGATCATGAGCAGAAGTAGTAGTGGGGGATAATAACGACAACAACAACAACAACAACAACAATAATGATAATCTTTTCTACTATAAGCACAAGGTCTGAAATTTGTGGGGAGGGGACATGTCGATTAGAGCTACCCCAGTACTCCACTGGTACTTAATTTATCGACCCCGAAAGGATGAAAGGCAAAGTCGACCTCGGCGGAATTTGAACTCAGAACATAAAGACAGACGAAATACTGCCATGCATTTCGCCTGGCGTGCTAGCGTTTCTTATTTCTTTATTGCCCACAGGGGGGCTAAACATAGAGGGGACAAACAAGGACAGACAAAGAGATTAAGTCGTAACTGGTACTTAATTTATCG
>NC_068985.1:55551552-55554440 GCF_001194135.2 Octopus bimaculoides | reverse complement strand
TATATATATATTGTTTCCTCTTTCTGCTCACTGCGTATATTTACTCGTCAGCTTGTAGTTCAAAATCAATGGCGTCCTATTGACGTCATCACCCTCATTCGATATTTGATGAACTGAATTCTATTGCCCTTCTCCATCCACCTTCTCCCTACCCTTTTCCCTCACTTCCTCCTCTCTTCCTTCTCCTGTCTTTTCCCATTTTTTTCGTTTTGGTTTTCTATTTTCTGTTTTATTTCACCTGTTCTCAGGTATGTTTCCTCGTTGATGCTAACAACATTTCATCACGCATATACATACATACTCACTCACATCCATATATATACAAACATACACATATATGCATACATGCTCACATGCATGTATTCACATAGATACGTACACACGCACGTATATACACATACATATACACGCATGCACATAACATACATATACGCACGTACATTCACATATATATAGACACTTGCATGTACATACACTTATGTATACGTATACACGCATGCATACACATATATATGCATACACATCCATTCAGCTATACATACATATATACATACATACATATATACATACAAACACTTACCGATACAGACAGTCATGATCATCAACAAGGTCATTTATAGAGAGTCAATGAGGAGGCTTCTGTGCGGTTGTTCGGCCTGTTAGAAATAGCTGTAAGATTACCTCAAATGACATATCTGTAAGTAGGAAGAACATATATGAAAATTCATTTCCAATGTCTAGATATATGAAAAGGTAGAATTATCAAGGACGTAACTTCTTACAGATGACATAAGACAAAGGACTTCAGTTTTATAGAAAAACCGAACACAATGCTCACCTACATGAATAAGTACTCTAAGCATTCTCCCAAGATATTTAAAACTTTAGTAATATTACGGTGGGGGAGCACTAAGCAGTGATAAGTGATGTATCGCCACCATTTGTCAGCAAGCGAGATATATTCTCTGTGACGAAACGCAGAGAGTAGCTTGTTCCCCAGTTTGAACGTGCATCAAGCATATTCGGACTGACAATAACATTGCAATTTAGTAATATTAGTAAAAGCATATTAAATGTATCTTTCGATACAGAAAACATTAGATAATAAAACAATGAGTTACAATAATTCACTAGACAAACGTGGGTTTAAAGAAAGGTAATTAATTTCTTTTTATATAAAGAAGAGCGGCAACGAAATATCGAAAGCTAAAGTTTCATCTGCATTATATAAAATGAAATATATTAAGAAATTTATTAACACCAATTTTTCAAACATTTCACAAATATTCACAGACAGAACAAATTGTTTCACAAAAATAACCTCAAAGTCAGTTATAACCGTATAAAAAAATTCGGTAGTGCTGCGAAAGAGATTCAGATAACTTGCGAAAGAGATTCAGATAACTTGCGAAAGATATTCATAT
The DNA here is from genome assembly GCF_001194135.2 of Octopus bimaculoides. NCBI lineage: Eukaryota > Metazoa > Mollusca > Cephalopoda > Octopoda > Octopodidae > Octopus > Octopus bimaculoides. The sequence continues at coordinate 55,553,016 of NC_068985.1, read as the reverse complement.
AACAAATAACTGGTTGAATGTAATTAGACTAAACAGATGTATATCATTGATGAAAATTGTTTAACGAAAGCTATTACCTGCGAGACAGAAGTAAATTATGTGATTTGCGGAGAAACAAAAGAAATATTGTACTAGTACTAGTAGTACTATTGTACTAGATTTGCGGAGAAACAAAAGAAATATTGTACTACAAAAGAAATATCGTACCAGAAATATTGTACGAGTACTATTTGCGGAGAAACAAAAGAAATATTATACTAGAAACAAAAGAAATATTGTACTAATATTGTACAACTAGAAATATTGTACTAGTACTACTAGAAACTTGTACTAGAGAAACAAAAGAAATATTGTACTAGAAAGCAGTTTAAAAAATTATTAACTCAGTCATTTTTACATACACATCCAGGTGTGAATGACATTCAACGGGGCTATACAATTTTCGACAACTTCAATATAAACTGGTCAAACACCGATTACAGCATATCATGCATAAATGTAACGAAGCTATGCTGACTTCATACTGGTAAGAAATACCACCGAGTTACAAAATTTATACTTTAAACAGAATAACGAATATGCTATCATTAAAATGAGGGCGGAATTCTGGTTTAAGCAGCCCATATTCTTACATATCTACACACAGGAATTCATACGATTATGGAAAATAAATTTTTAAAAATATTTTATCCACCCTCTCTCTAAATTCTAAAAGTTTCACTCTTTTACGAATTTTTCGAAAATCAGAGTTTAAAGTACAGTCCGAATTTTTTGCTTAAATCCTAGCAGCGGACCACCCTTAGGTACATCAGCATTCCATTAAATCAAAATAGTGAAAAACATCAATATATGTCAGAGTGACAAAGAAACGAGGAAGGTATCAGGTGGTCGTGAGGTGTGCTAAAAATTACAGCTATACACAATTTTTTTTTCCATAATCGCATGAATTCGCGTGCGTATAACACAAATTCGTAAAAATTTATTGAAAATTCAAAAAAATAAAAAAATTAAGCGGAGTTATATGAGATGCTTAAACCAGAATTCCGCTAAGATAAATTCTTCCTAGGAAACCACAAAGAGCAATAGAGATCGGTTGAGCTACTGAATAAGATGTGATCAATAAGACGAACATAAAGGATCTGAATAATAAGATAATAAACCTTAAGACCACGTTGTTCTGTGCCGCAAAACACCAACGATAAGAATGTTATTTTGGAATTGTACAACTTAATACCCTGTTCTGCTGAATGGCAATCAAAAACTATCACCATTTGAAACCTTTCATTGTTGATATACCATTCGGTAATTGTTTATATGCTATAGACAATGACTTTAACATAATAATGAAATTTACTCTGCATGCGCATTGAGTACTCTTTAGTTTGCACGTATCACTGCTTGAGTGTGTGTGTGTGTTTGTGTGTGTGTGTGTGTGTGTGTGTGTGTGTGTGTGTGTGTGTGTGT
>NC_068985.1:55549993-55551110 GCF_001194135.2 Octopus bimaculoides | reverse complement strand
CCACATGGATACCCAGAAGCAACCCGGAAGTATTCCCGCTTCTTTGATGAAGATATATACAGATAAACTTCATTCCCTTTACTCTGTCGGATACGTAGTGTGTTCGTTTTGGGTGAGGTGAGAATTCTGTTTATTTATATATATTTTTGGGACAATACTGTACTGATGAACGAAATCTAGATTCATTCTAGTAATCACGAAATCGGCCGATACACAGTTAAGTTTATTTAAAAGAAAGTTGGTCGTCTTCTGTTGGTTGTTTTTCCTCGCATTAGGTACTAAATGTGGTTATTTTGAGAAGTCCACTGTGTGGCGTTATTATTTTCTGTAATAATGCCCTTTATATAAATATATACGTATAAATATATATATATACATATATATATATACATACATGAATATACACATATATATATATACATATACACACACGCGCACGCACGCACACACACACACATACACATACACACACACACACACATACATATATATATATATAACTATTTAGCAGCAGATGTGACATATAGACATATGCATACATATAAGCAAATGCATTATTGAAAGCCTTGTAAACAGCGTACTCGTCTCGAGAAAGCATCCGTCATAGACGTATAGTGTTAAGAAACACAGAAATACATTAATAGCGAGCGAAAATCGTCCAGCAGCAGTCATCTCATTGCTGAATACGTATTTCCGCTGCTTTCTGCTTTTAGTCTGATACACAGATTGCCCAGATTGAACTAATACCGTTACTGTCGTTAATAATGAATTATTATTCAACTTGCTGACTGTTTCACTATATCACAAGCGGCTGATTGTTCTTAGCATGCTTGCTACTAATGAGGATCAAAGAGGTAGAGATACTTATTTGGCAATGCTAGCACAGCTGTTGGACAATTTTCGTCTGCAACTGTTATATTTTTGTGTTTTCTTATTACACAATACCTCTATAAGAGATGCTTACTTGAGACAAACACCACAGTTTCTTGAGGCTTTCAACACTCTACTTGTTTTAAGCATGATGCACAACTTGCTATTCTGAACTAATACTGCTTCTGTCACTAATAGAAAATTACATACACACACACACACACACACACACACACACACACACACA
>NC_068985.1:55544159-55547231 GCF_001194135.2 Octopus bimaculoides | reverse complement strand
TTATTTATTTCTTCATTTTTGTATCTTCAAATTTATCAATTTCAACATCTTTTCTTTTCAGTATTTGCGTAGCTGGTTCTGTTCCAAACTTTCAGTTTCCATGTCTCGATCTAATTTAAAGTTTTATATTTCAATCTGCCTTTTCGTAGTCCCAACTAAGTTTTATGTTATCCAGATTGAATTCATACACAATGTTTCGTAAGTTCTCCAGCTGGACATTGAATCAGATAAATAACTGAAATTATCGAAATGGAGAGGATATAGTTTGTAGTTCTTCCATAACATCATTTATAACCTGTAGTGGTTTGATTCAGAATTATACAGAAGAATAGTTGATTTATGAGTTACACACACACACACACACACACACACACACACACTACTACGCAACACCTCACCAAAAACATACAAGAATAAACTTATACTGTAAATGCCCAACAAAATGAACAAAACCCAAATGTACCACAGAAGAACACAACTTGCGCTGCACTAACAACAGACAATATACAAACTAATACAACAGAAGACTCAAGCCAAACCCCATAACAAAACGTACTGATACAATACAATATCTCCCCAACCTCCCCCAAAAAATGCAGCACACACCACCCCCACCAGCATAAAGGTGCAACAAATGATGCAATAGAAAGTTGCTTGAAACTTTCAGATTTCGACAAATAATAGTGGTGATGACGTTGGTGACGAACATTACCGTACCTCAGTTATGAGGGATAGGAGTTGCCGAAGAAATTCTGATTGTAACAGCGAAAATTAAGCTGGACCTTTAAGGAAAGGCTTCTCGCTCGGCAGTGGTTCAGTAAAAATGCAGACTGATCACAGGTGTTATCCTAATACAGCATCGGCAGATAATAGTGCAAGAAGAAGGAAGTGGACCAGCGAAGAAAAACAGGATAGTGATGCAGTGCAACTTAGAAGTGAACCTAAAAGACGGAGCTGTAGAAAACGGATGTTAACACTTTGGGTAGAGAAGGGTGTGTTGAAAGTGACTGAGCAGAGATTAGTTGACCGAGTTAATACTATTTGGAGAAGAAAGTGGATGACAGAATTGGAGGTAGAAGAGATCACAAGAGAACTAGAAAAAGAAAGACCAGGTAGTGGGAAAGAGAAACAACAACATAAGCGATACAGCTCAAAGAAGAACTTAAAGGGAAAAAATGATAGCGCTACCAATGGGGAATGGACAACGACTTAAGTGATTTAAGTGAGGAAGATCGGAAGATTTTAAATGAGTTGCAGGAAGTAATGAGTAAAGAAGTAAGAAAAAGATTGCCAGCATTAAAAGGCACCAACAGAAGGAAGTTGCCAGAAATGACTAGGAAAGTAGATTATGTTATCAGGAGAATAGATGCTAAAAATATAATCTATGCAGAAGGGGTAGTAGTCGCCAGATTATTAAATATCTCACAAGGAAAGATTAAAAAAGAGCAAATGTTGAACAGGAGACGACAAAATAAAGTGAAGACTTTAAAGCAAGATCTGAGTAGAAGAGAAGTCTGGAAAACAAACAAGCTAGGAAACACAAGATTCAAATGTTCCCTCGAAAAAAGATACTTAGTTAAAGAGAAAGGATTTGGGACAGTAATAGAAGAGTTGAAACAGCCTATCATAGCAGTAGCAAGCAAGCTCTCCAGATATCAGAAAAAAATAGATCAGTATCAATAGAGTAGGTTGAGACAGACTAGAGGAGATTTTATAAACAAATAAATAGTGCAGAACGATGTACTGAAGATGAGAAACCTAATGCAGAAGCTAGAAAGTTCTGGAGTAATATTTGGGATAAGCCAGTCAATCATAATGGCGGTGCAATATGGTTAAAGAAAGTGAGGGAAGAAGTAATGAGTGAGAAGCAGCCAGATCTAAGATTAACTAGTGCATTAATGAGTAAAGTGTGAGGAAAAATACCGAACTGGAAGGGCCCAGAACCAGATTTAGTTCAAGGGTACTGGCTAAAGAAATTCAGTAGTTTACATGGGAGGCTGAGGGAATAACTTCAGGATTGCCTTAACGAAGGAATAATACCAGATTGGATGACTAGAGGAAGAGCAGTATTCCTTATGAAAGATAAGAGCTAGGGTAATACAGCTAGCAGCTATAGACCAATCACTTGCTTACCATTAGTGTGGAAGCTGTTAACAAGAATGCTTTCAGAAAGCATTTACGAGCACCTTGACAACCAGAATTTACTACTAGAACAACAAAAAGGTTGCTGGAAAAAGATTAGAGAAACGCATGGAAGCTATGTAGAAAGCTATGATTTGAACATAATAATAATAAATGGTATGAACATGAACCTAGTAAAATACTAGAAAGTAAAAAACACAAGATGTTGTGAGACTTTAACAATCAGTTATGTGTCAAGTTTTTATGAAAATAATAATAATAATAATAATAATAATAATAATAATAATAATAATAATAATAATAATAAATTGTAATAATTAAAAACTCAAATATGAGACCACAAAATTACAAAAACAACGACAAATAAGTAAACAATAATGAAAGAGGTAATAACTGTAATAAATAAACAAACATTAATATAACAAATAAATAAATAATAGCGCTAGGAGAGGGTGTATAGAATAAAGGGTCGGATGTATATGTGTCTCACAATATGGCGTTCTTCATTGCCACGATGTTTCTAATTGTTTATTCGGCCTAATAGAGTTATAAAATTAATTATATTGAATATTACACATAAGCATCAATTTAGAATTAAATACCTCATACACACACACGCACATACGCACACACACACACACACACACACACACATACATATATATATATATATGCAAGTGCATACACAAATACATATGTAAATATGTGCATACGTATACGCTTACATTCATACATGCATACATACATATATGAATAAATGCTTATAGAAAGAAACGTAGGTGTAAACACTCATTTACATATACATGAATACACATGCACATAAACGTATATAAATACAAACATACATACAACTAAGTCTACACACATTCACATATTAAAATATATTTGCATGCATGTATACACACACACATACACACATACATACATAGA
>NC_068985.1:55543013-55544149 GCF_001194135.2 Octopus bimaculoides | reverse complement strand
TATTTTACCCCAGTGTCACTTTGATGGTATGCCATCAAAGTGACACTGGCCAATATTGGAAAGCCCTTGTGGATGTATGTGGAACAAAATCCTGAACTTTGTTAATTATACGGTAATTAAAAAAAACGGATCTTAATTGTACCAGCCCAAGATCAAGCGGTAAAAACAAACAACTTGAGAAAAAAATATATGGTGAGAATGTGCCAGAAAAATGCAGAGCCTCTGGAACTTTGAACGAGACAGTGGGCACATATTATGACAGAATGCCCCAAGTTGGCATAGAAAGAATATAAGAAATGGTAGCACGACCAGATTGTAAAGCTTTTACACCGGAAACTTTGCCAGAAATGGTTATTTGAAGTTGGAACCACATGGTACAATCATCGAGTCGAAAGATTTGTGGGACTTACCTATTCAAACGAACAAGAAGCTGGAAAATAATAGACTGAACAAAACAATTATAGATACCAATAATTGATTTATGGTCTGTCTCATATAATCTTTTCTGTTGATACTGATCTATTTTTTTTGATATCTGGAGAGCTTGCCTGCTACTGCTATGATACGCTGTTCAACTCTTCAATTACTGTCCCAAATTCTTTCTCTTTAAAGATTGCTAGCATTAAAAGGCACCAAGAGGGGGAAGCTGCTAGGAATGACTATTAGGTCATATTAAAATAAACACACCAGATTGTTCATTTAAAAAGTCATATGAGAGAGAAAAAGGGGAAGAAAGACAGAGAGAAAAGGAAAAAATAAAAATGTTTATGTTCGAGGGCTTCTCATAGAAAAACCCCATAAAAAACCATAGGTACCCTGACATTCAGGGCAGGTGCCTTTTTTTTCTTTCCTTTTTCCAACTACAGGCGTATGCCCAGGGCCCGTTCACTCGCACCATTCTCGCCACTTTCATCCACCTTTCAGCAAACTGGCTAGAAGACAACAATTCCCTCTCTACCCTTATTTTCGTTTTCAAGTGAAACTTGAAGTTCATCAGGGAGAAAAGTGTTTGTCTTCAGCCCCTTCAGTCTCGTCTACCGTACAACTTCTTTCGCCATGACCACCAGGCATATAAAGACAGCCTTTCCTTCCCAGTTAGGTGGCGGGGCGATCTTCACGATGGATTCAGTTGACAG
>NC_068985.1:55541246-55542709 GCF_001194135.2 Octopus bimaculoides | reverse complement strand
AAGAACGTCCTCGCACTTTCCCTCCTCTAATCCTCTATAAAAAGCTTAAAGTGAATGTTCCACCTATCGCACTGTCCGATTGGCTGAGAGCTCTAAGCGCTTGAAGACATTCCGCTTTCCAAATGCTCCCCTTCGGTCTCTGTTTTACCCAGGACTTCTCCGTTATTGCCTATACAAGAATTGATGCAATACGCGAAAATGCGATGTCGCTACAGAAAAAAATTATAAGTACAAATAATAATCGTATATGCAGTCTCATTTCTACACAAATACACATAAATGTAATGTTTCTATGATTCACACATGCATCCGAACTTAACGAAGATCACAGTGTTTAAACAAATTAAACGAGACAAATAATAACAATAAATATAAAATGCAAAGCGTCTCATTTTAAATAGAGAAAATAAGCAGATATGGTCGGTAATAAAATTTCGAAAACAAATAAAGGCGAATTTTTATCTATGAGTTTGAAACGCTCGAGATAGGAAAACAAAAACAGCATACAACCAGAGAGGGTACTCTGCCAAAAAGTTAACTCTGAACAAGCAGATCCCTCTCGTAATGTCACTACCCAAGCGAAAAACAAAACCAAAAGAGAACAGTGGACAGATGACGACTACATCGAAGTGCTATATGCATTCTACACTGCAAAACTATAGCCGGTAAACACAGGGATAACAAGAGAATCATACCAAATATGGAGAAGAAGAAATACTGATAGAAAAGGAAATGTCTCGGAGAATACGATTGGCTTTAATTTCTCTACCTGTGTGTATTGGCATATCCCATAGTATGGTTGCTTTCTCATTTTCTGTGACCTTCTCAGGCGTATGTCTATACCATCGTTTTTCTGTTGTTATTCCATAGTGTTGGCATAGCTTCCAGTGTATATAGGTCCCAACTCTGTCGTGTCTGTGAATATATTCCTTCTTAGCCAGGGCTGGGCAGCCAGAGACAATATAGTTTATTGTTTCTTGTCCATCTCCACATATTCTGCATTTACTTATGTTTCTTTTCATTATACGTTTTTGGTAATTTCTGGTGGGGAGGCGTTGGTTTTGTGCTGCAATTAAAAATCCTTCCGTCTCTGGCATGAACAAGGTAGCACCAATAATCATAAAATATATAACACACTCCATGAATAAATGGCAGACAGTGCGACAGCTCCAGACAAAAGTGGGACTCATGAAAACAAAAGCCATCCCCATTAGAAGAGGAATACTCCAAGGAGACACGCTCTCTCCACTCCTTTTCTGCTTGGCACTGAGACCTTTATCTGACATGCTAAACAGAACTGAATGGAATATTGGAATATTCCTCTTCTAATGGTGATGGTTATGGTCTTTATGAGTCCCTCTTTTGTCTGGAGCTGTAGCACTGTCTGTCATTTATTCATGGAGTGTCTTATGTATTTTATGATTGTTGGTGCTACCTTGGTCATGCCTAGTGTTTCTAGGATT
>NC_068985.1:55535774-55540902 GCF_001194135.2 Octopus bimaculoides | reverse complement strand
AGTCTTTCGGTAATCGATCCAGGCAATACTTAGACCCTTCTTCTTTCTGCAGCTATCTTCAGTTGTGGTTTTATTGATCATTAGTTGATGTCTATTATTATTATTAATATTATTATTATTATCATCATCATCATAATCATCATCATCATCATCATCATCATCATCATCATCATCATCATCATCATTATTATTATTATTATTATTATTATTATATGCATTTCTGATCACGAGCAGAAGTAGTGGGTGAGTATCATAGCCATGTGTTGAGAAGAATTGTTTGGTGGTTTGAATAATTCATCACTGGAAACATGGGTGGTTTTCGTTCAACATCCTTAAACAACTCTTATTCAGCGAGATGGGCAACTCAATGTCTGGGCCCCGACCTGCAATGTCATGCACTGTTTATCTTGATATGAGATCACGATGTCGCGCACATATGGTTGTGATGCATGTGCCTGGTGTACCCTTATCAGACGAGTAGTCATGATGGGTGTATTGGGCTTCGTATATTTCACCCAGTGTCACTTTGATAGCATGCACTGCTGTTTTACTCAAGAAGAAGAAGAAGAAGAAGAAGAAGAAGAAGAAGAAGAAGAAGAAGAAGAAGAAGAAGAAGAAGAAGAAGAAGAAGAAGAAGAAATGCCTGGTGGAGTACCAGGCAGTGGCTCTCATGGCTTTTGATCTTAAATGATTAGAAGTGTTGTCATATGCATTGTTTTGTCTTGGTATAAAAGATGGGCTACAGCAAATATTCTGCTCAATACTGCAGATTTGCTTGTCCGTTGCTTGACCTTTACCGGTTGAGCATGTCCCTTGGTGGCTGACTATAAGTGCATCTCTAATAACGAGCAGAAGTGGTGGGGGAACAACATAGCCATGTGTTGAGAGGAATTCTTTGGGGTTTGAATAATTCACCTTTGGAAACATGGGTGTTTTGATCAACATCCTTAAACAACCCTTATTTAGGGACCTTTTGTACGAGATGGGTTACTCGACCTGAAGAAAATTCAAACTGGGCCCCACCTGCAAGGTCATGCGCTGTTTATCTTGATATGAGATCGCTATGACGCGCGCATATGGTTGTGGTGCATGTGCCTGGTGTACCGTTATCAAATGGGTAGTCATGACGGGTATAGTGGGCTTTGTATATTTTACCTCAGTGTCACTTTGATGGCATGCACTGCTCTCTCAGTCAATAATAATAATAATAATAATCCTTGCTACTAGAAGCACAAAGCCTGAAATTTTGGGAGAGGGGACTGGTCGATTACATCGACCCCAGTACTCGACTTGTACTTAATTTATCGACCCCGAAAGGATGAAACGCAAAGTCGACTCTGGCGGAATTTGAACTCAGAACGTAGCGACAGGCGAAATACCGCTAAGTATTTTGCCCGGCGTGCTAACGATTCTGCTAGCTCGCCGTCTTAATAATAACAATCGCAATAATAATTATTAGAATGTGAAAAAAGCAAAAGCTCACCTGTTATAGCGATATTCGAAGCAGAAGTTTGGAAAAACATTATCGCGGAAGGAAGAATAGAGGGCAGCCGGTCAAGATGCAGCCAAATAACGCAATGGATGGATAATAAGCAACAGCTGAGTGGACAAGATTGGGAAGGCAGCTGGAATACTTTCATTGTAGTGTCATCAGTGCACTGCAGGGGTACGGTAATAGATACCATGTTTTCTGAGTTTTTTTGTTTTTTTCACATCGACCTTGGAGGCCTGCTTGCTTGCTTGCTCCCGTTGTCCTAAAGTTTTTATTTTAAATAGTTATTTCGAAACAAGTTACAGCATTCGAAAATGTTTTTTCTCTCACCAATGTAAGAAGCCTGTTAACTCTCTCCCCCTTTCTGTCTCCCCGTAGAAACAATAAGATAAGTTAAAATATGCTGCTGGCGTCGTTTTTCTATTTCACTGGGTTTTGTCGTCGCAGCTTTGTCTAATGCTTTAAATGCAGTTATTCTGAGGCTGGTAACTGCATATCTTTTATAAATATTTTAATTTTTGTCTTATCAACGTTAGACACACACATGCATAAATATACATAGATACATACACAGATACATACATACATACATACATACATACACATATACATATATATATACATAGAAAAACATACGCACGCATACATACATACATATATATATATATATAATATATATATACATATTCTCATCAACGTTAGAAACATACATTTTTTTTTTTCACACAGCAGCATTGGAAGCTTGCTAGCTAAAACAGCATGTGCAAGCCAAGAAAACAAATGTCACTCGATATGATCAGAGAATCAAACAATAGACAAAACAGACTTTTCAAAACTGACCAAAAAAGATTTTATTAGGATATAAATGGAGAAACAAACAAAAATACATACACTTCAAATGAGGAAGAAAGTCGAAGATTCTTGGACAGTATATGGGGGAAAGAAGAAATACACAACAGTAACGCAGGGTGGCAAAGTAACATGAGCGAAACCAATACAAATCTTCAGCAAGGAGACATTAAGATAAGCTAGGAGGGTGGTCAATGAGTAAATAGAACGATAAGCATCTGGAAAGCGGCAGACCCAGCAGAAATTTACGGAGTTCCACAAAAGGATAGCAGAACAATTACGTACATTACTTGAAAATCACACAGAAATCATGTTGTCTCACCAGAGGCAGACCGATACTGTGCCAGATAGAAGCATCGAGGAGAAAAGGCTATTGGCAACTTGAAGCCAATATCCTGTCTGCCCATCATCTGGAAGCTGTTAACTGGCAGATGAAATGTATGTGTTGATGGACTAGAATAACATCTTACCAGAAGAGCAAAAAAGGGTGCAATCATGGACGTAGAGAAACCAAAGATCAACTATCGATAGAGAAAACAATGCTGAGAGTCAATGAAAAGTGCAAAACACACTTAGGAATGACGTGGATAGACTACCGGAAAGCATATGATGTGATATGATACCTTATTCACAGATTCTGAATTGCTTTAAAATATTTGGAATTGCACACAATATTGAACCGAAGTATGAATGATTGGAGCGCTGAACTCACATCGTAGAGGGAAGGCTTAAGCTTTGTCAGCAGCAAACGTGAAATCTTCCAAGGAGATAGCTTATTATTATTGCCTTGTGTATTGTGTATGATACTTTCCACTTTCATTTTGAGAAATACGAAAGCTAAGTGTGTTCAAAGAAAGAAAAGATAAGATCAATCTTCTTTTTATGGTTGGCATGAGACTCTATGGAAAAGATGAAAACCTGCTGAATTCACTGATTCAAACAGTGCATTGCTTTAGTGCGGATATTAGAATAGAATTTGGACTGGAAAAGTGTGGAGTTATTCTAAAAAGAGGTAAACTAGATGGTATGGAGTTGCCCACAGGAGAGATAATGAAGAGAATAAACAAGAAAGGATACAGGAAGTGAGGCGAATTGATGGAATGCCAAATGATGAAGATATTCTCTCAGGAATATTACTGAAGGATAAAAGGGATTTTTTAAATTAAAGTGAATATGTTGAACAATTTCCAAACAAAAAATTCATGGGCAATTGTTCTCTTGAGACGCAGAGGTGGGGTGATGCTATGGTGAACTGAGGAACTGCATTCCTTGGACAAGAAAACAAAGAAACTACTGATAATACACGGTGCGTTCCACCCGAAAAGTGATCTTGACAGACTACACCTTACGAGAAAGAAAAGAGTTCGGAGATTGATAAGTTGCGAGGACTGTATTCAGACAGAAGAAAACAATGTTGCTTGGTATATAAGGAATGCAATGGAAACATGACTTGTACAAGTAAGTAAGGCTGATCTATTACATACAAGAAGCATTCTGGACAAGATGAATTACAAAATAAAGACAAAAATGAAGAGGAAACGATAATAGGGTGCTCGGTCAATTCTGGTGAGAGATATAAAGACACAGGCCCGAATAAAAGATGGTTGTGGTTACAAAAAGTGATCTGGAACCTAAAAGAGAGGTCTTGATAAGTGCAGCACAGAAACAAGCATTGAAAACAAACTACATCTAGTACAAACTTGACAAATCAGCAGAATCTGACAAATGCAGAATATGTGTTGAAACTTGAGAGACATTTTAAGCGAATGCAGAAAAGTAGCCCAGAGAAAATAGAAGAAAAGTTATGACATGTTTTGATCGGAAAGAGCCAGGAAATTGTATGAATATGAAACAACGGGTGTGATAGAAAATGACAGAATAAAGATCTTTTGGGACTTCATGATCGAATGTGATCAAGGATCGAACATCGGAATCCCTATAATATACCTGTAGACAAAAAAAGAAAAATCGTGCATAACCATAGAGATCACTTGCCCTACGGACAGCAGAAAGAGGAGAAAAACTAATGCAACATGAAGATCTGAAGAGAGAAATCAAAAAGATGTAGTCAATGAAAAAAGTGTATATTATTCTTATAATTGTTAGTGCCCTAGGTACAGTGAGTAAAAAAAAAAATAACAACAAGTTGGAAAATAGGAATAAAAATAAAAATAGAGCATAACAGAAAACAGGATTATTTGACGACGAGTCTCCGCAAAGTTCTCCAAACTTGAAAAGAATTTACCGACTTAGTTCATAGGAAGTGAACACCTGGTACATTAATGGCACTTCCAGCAATAAGCTGAATATGACGTATGGAGGCGGGGACTAGTCAATTTGAACGGATGGGTCTCATCGATTACATTAGCCGTAGTGCTTAACATGTACTTATTTCATCGCTCTCGAAAGGATGACAGGCAAAGTCGACCTCGGTGGAATTTGAATATAGAACGTAAAGACGGACGAAATATCGGTGAGCATTTTATCTGGCATGTTGACGATTCTGCCACTTCAACGTTTTCCATTCTTATCTTGGCACAAGACTTGAAATTTTAGGCGAAGGGTTTAGTGGATTACATCGACCCCAGGGCTTGACTGTATTTATTTCAATGGCCCCGAAAGGATGAAAGACGAAGTCAATCACGGTTATGTATGTATGTATGCATGTATGTATGTACGTATGTGTGTGTGTATATAATGCGTACACACACACACATACACATACACGCACACACGCACGCACGCACACACACACACACACACACACACACACACACACACACACAC
>NC_068985.1:55534400-55534993 GCF_001194135.2 Octopus bimaculoides | reverse complement strand
ATATATATATATATATATATATAGCTAGCTTTGTACGTGTATGTACATCTTTTATGGTTTACTTGTTTCAGTTATGGGGATGTGGTCATGCTGGGGCACTGCCTTGAAGAATTTGTAGTCGAATGGATCAACCCCAGTACTTTTTAAAGCCTGGTTACTTATTTTATTGATTTCTTTTGTCAAACCGCTAAGTTACGGGGACATAAACACCTCAACACCCGTTGTCAAGCGTTGATGCGAGACACAAAAATACACACATAGATAGATAGATAGATACATACATACATACATACATACATACATACATACAAACGTACATACATACATACATACATACATACATACATACATACATACGTACATACATATACACGACAGGCTTCTTTCAGTTTCCATCTACCAAAGCCACTCACAATGCTTGGTCAACTAAACGCTTTAGTAGAAGGCTATAGTGGAAGACACTTGCCGAAAGTGTCATGCAGAGGGACTGAACCTGGAACCATGTGGTTGGGAAGCAAGCTTCTTGCCACACAGCCACGTCTGCACTTACATATACATACATATATATATACACACATACACACACACACACA
>NC_068985.1:55531891-55532799 GCF_001194135.2 Octopus bimaculoides | reverse complement strand
ACACACACACACACACACACATATATATATATATATGACACCACTAGTACATTATTGTTATCACTTAATAACAACCCTAACATTAATTTGCGCGTATCCAATTATGTGTGTGTGTGTGTGTGTACGAACGCGCGTGGAGAGAGAGAGAGTGAGTGTGTGAGAGAGAGAGTGAGTTTGTGAGAGAGAGAGAGAGAGAGAGAGAGAGAGAGAGATGCAAATTTCAGCGACATTCTCGTTATGCTGGTCTCAGAACGGGCGTCTGACGCAATGGTTACCATAGCAACTTCTCTGCTTCCGTCATGAATATTTCAAATGAATAGGTTCATACTTTCATACCTGCAGTTTTAAATAATTTTTTCATTTAAATTTCTACAGTCGAACTATTACTCTCTGCCTGTCTTTCCCTTCCTCTTTCTGAATCTTTCATTCTCTCTTTCTTTATGTATCTGTCTGTCTATCTATCTACGTATCTATCTCCCTTTATATTTATATTTTCGCAATCTTTACTTCTATATCATTTTTTCCCCCTTTTTGCCGTATTTTTCCTCCAATTCTCTTCGCGTCTCTTGTTTCATGTCATTTCAATATTTAATGCTTACTGGACCATACATACCCTTTTCTTTTCTCTCACCTCGCACGCAGCATAACACACACATACACACACACAACACACACACACACACACACACACACACACACACACACACACACACACACACACACACACACACACAAACTCCTCTTTCTATATTTTTCTCTTTCCCTCGCCCATTCTCTATGTATATGTGTTTCAATGTACGTTTATGTGTGTGTGTGTGTGTGTGCGTGTGTGTGCGTGTGTGTATCTGTGTGTGTCTGTCTGTGTGTATCTATGTATGTATGCATATATATATATATATATATATATA
>NC_068985.1:55528117-55530617 GCF_001194135.2 Octopus bimaculoides | reverse complement strand
ATAATAATAATAATAATAATAATAATAATAATCTTACTATAATGGGCGTTATGTCCGTCTGTCTGTCTGTTCCCTCTTCACGGTCAAACGGCTGGACCAATGGTCACGATTTTTTTCGGGATTACGAAAGAGGTAATCAGGAAGGTTTTTAGTGAAAAGAATGTGAACAAGTATGATTATTTAGCGGATATTGAGGGTAATTGTTCAATTTACGGGCTTAAAAAAAAAAGGAATAAAAATTAAGGGGGAGATAACTAATAAAAGAAGCATTAGTGAAGTAAGTCAACTTCTTACTATAATGGGCGTTATGTCCGTCTGTCTGTCTGTTCCCTTTTCATAGTCAAACGGCTAGACCAATGGTCACGATGTTTTTCGGGATTACGTAGGAGGTAATCAGGAAAAAATGTGAAAAAGTATGATTATTTAGTGGATATTGATCTTTTTGGGGTTTTTTTTTTTTTTGTTAAAATTCCGGCGACGAAAATTAACTCTGGATTTCCTCCCCGTAAAGTTCGTAAACTTAGAGGGTTTACATTTGCGATACTAACCCTTTATTTCCCATCGTAGATGTGCAGATTCCTAAAGATTCCGCTCGCGCATTCACAACAAACGAGGCACAGGGTCAAACTTTAAATCGTGTAGGTGTATTTTTACCCACTCCGATGTTTACACACGGTCAGTTATACGTCGCAATGAGTAGAACAACAGACTCCAGTAATTTGAAAATTAGAATCGACTAAAACAGAAAATATCGTCTACAAAGAAGTTTTGTAATCATAATGATATTACCGAAAGGAATATGATTCATAATTTAAATAAGGAAATTTGTGAACTTTGAATATATAAGAATATAAACAAGCGTAAAACAGTGTAAACAACCAAAATAAAAGTATATCTAAATAACATTCTTTTCTTAATACTTTTTATGTAGTGGTCGAAAGAAGGTCCGGCTTTCGTTAGGAGTGGTCCACATAATCATTCATAATACAGAGGCTGAGAGCCTATTTCAGTTCGGGAGTGAATCGTCATCACATGTCACTTAGTCGCAAACACATCTCATACATCTGCGATAGAATGCTGTATCACCAGCAATAATATGATTTCTCTAAGACGTCACCCAGTAATTTATTAGGTCCATTTACACATTTCTCAATACATACTGCTGTTATGACTTCTCTTCTTTATTTCATGCCTCCATCGCAGATGAGTAGATTTGCTATTAATAATAATAATGGTTTCAGATTTTGACACAAGGTCGGCAATTTCTGGGGAGGGGTTAAGTCGATTAGATTGATCCCAGTGTTCAACCCCGAAAGGATGAAAGGCAAATGCGACTTTTTCAGTATTTGAACTCAGAACGTAAAGACGGATGAAATGCCGCTAAGCATTTTGCCCGGAGTGCTAACAATTCTGCCAGCTTGTCGCCTTATATAATAATGATAATAATAATAATCCTTTCTACTATAGGCACAAAGTAAAGTCGACCTCGGTGGAATTTGAACGCAGAACGTAGCGACAAACGAAATACCGCTAAGCATTTTGCCCGGCGTGCTAACGATTCCGCACGCTCGCCGCCTTTAACCCTTTCTACTAAAGGCACAAGGCCTGAAATTTGGGGGGAAGGGGCTAGTCGATTACATCAACCCCAGTGTCTCACTGACCCCGAAAGGATGAAAGGCAAAGTCGATTTCGGCGGAATTTGAACTCAGATCGTAGCGGCAGAGGAAATATTGCTAAGCATTTCGCCCGACGGTTAATTTCAAAATTTGGCACAAGGCCAGTAGTTTCACAGAGAAGAGGTAAGTCGATTGCATCAACCCCAGTGCTCAACTGGTACTTATTTTATCGATCCCGAAAGGATGAAAGACAGTCAACCTTAGTGGAATTTGAACTCAGAACGTTAAGACGGACAAGACGCTGCTAAGCATTTTGCCCGGCGTGGTAACGCTTCTGCCAATTCCCCGCCTTGAACCATATACTGTAATGTGACATATGTTTAATAAACATATACTTAGTCTGTCTGTGAAACTTGTTGGTTTGCTCCTCCAACTAAACTGCTGAAAATTATAATGTGAGGACGAACTTCTGAGTTCAAATCCCGCCGGGGTCGACTTTTCTATTCATCCTTTCAGAGTCGATAAAATAAGTACTTGTTGAGCACTTGAGTCGATGTAACCGACTAGAACCTATCCCCCAAATTTCAAGTTTTGTGCTTATTATAGGAATAATTATTATACGTACTGGCAGAATTCTTTGCTCATCGGACAACATGCTTAACACCATTTCATCCGGTTATTTAGTTCTGAGTTGAAATTTCACTGCGGTTAACTTTATCTTTCATACATTGTGGGTGGGGATGTCGA
Source organism: Octopus bimaculoides (assembly GCF_001194135.2). Classification (NCBI taxonomy): domain Eukaryota; kingdom Metazoa; phylum Mollusca; class Cephalopoda; order Octopoda; family Octopodidae; genus Octopus; species Octopus bimaculoides. The sequence goes on along the minus strand of NC_068985.1, from coordinate 55,528,254 downwards.
TAAAATAAAGTACCAGTTAAATACTGGGTCGATGAAACCGACTAGGCACCCACCGCCACGTCACCCCGTTAAACTTGCTGACTTTGCGCCGAAATTAGACAAAATTATAATTAGTATTTTTATTTTTAATGATCTTT
>NC_068985.1:55523586-55525469 GCF_001194135.2 Octopus bimaculoides | reverse complement strand
TATATATATATATATATATATATATATATATATTTCTCCGCATTGAGAGGTCACACCTCCGGTACAACAGACATGTCATTTGAAAGAGTCATAAGACGGATTCTGCCAAAGCAACCAGTAGGGGCTAGACCAAGAGATGGTTGGATAATATTCATAGTCCTAGTTGGTCACGTTTGAAAATCCAGCTTGAAATCCAATGGCGGTTGCTTTTGACAGGACCCTATGGAGGAGGTAGCTGAAGACTCTACCCCTACGACTCTCCCAGGAAAAGTGTGCGGAAAATGTGAATGGATGGATGTGGTGTGTGTGTGTGTGTCTGTGTGTGTGTGTGTGTGCGCGCGCGCATGCGTAGCTTCCATAATTAACCTGTATTAAACATTAATAGCGAACGTATATTTAGCTAAAGAAACTGACGTGTATTTGTCACTTTAATAATTAACGTGTGCATATGTAACTTCAAAAACTAACGTGTTAAGTAATTGGCGTATATCTTACTTCAATAACTGGTGTGAATTTATCACTTCACTAATTAATACGTTTATATATATTTAGCTTACATAACTGACGTATATATAACTTCAATAAGTGACATGTCTTCGTCACTTCAATACTAATGTGTGCGTGTATGTATATAACGAAGATGGTAAATAAAGGAAATGGAAAAATGATATACGACGTGAGATGAAAATGAACTGGGTAAGCGACGATTTATTCTCCGTCGTAAAATACAACGATTGCCATACAAGAAATAAAATAAAATAGATTACAACAAAGATGTGTGAGAGACGTCGTTGTCAGGCTAGATTGTTGATCTTGTAGACAAAGTTGACGTACTGTTTGGTGTAGAGGAAGCCGTTGGTCTGTTAGTCGTGTGGTGTTCATACAGCAACGATGTAGGCAAATGTGGAGATGGAAGCGGATACTGGCTGGTGTCAGACACATCATTGTCAGAGCCGAGATGCGAGTGGTCAGTGGCGTGTGTCAAAGACCTAGAGCAGCCGAGAGCTGGTGATTAATTTCCCGCGTAAGGAAAAACGAACTGTTACGCCAACATGATTGGACGGCTGGAAACCGACCAATACAAACAAGTTCGGCTAATCACAAGGTCATGTGACCTGCTGGAACGAAAAGGCTTGTGGAGCTGATATTCGGATAGTTAAGCCTAAACAACCACGACGAAAAATCTCACACATAATAACAGTGTAAATCACTTCTGCTACATGTAACTTCAATAACAAATGTGCTTCAAGAACTGACGTCAATACGACTTCAATAACAAGCGTATGTTTGTGGATTCTATATAGTTTTAATAGCTAACGTCTGTACAGGTTCAACAACTAGCGCGCATGTAGTTTCATTATCTAACGTGTTTGAAGTCACGATAACATTTATTTAGCTTCAATAACAAACGTTGACTTCAAATGTCATAGAATCATTTTCCTCTGTTCAAATCGAAGCAAAAGAGGTGGCACACACATACTTTTGGACCGATTTATTCGCACCTTATTCTTTTTAAACCATTATTGTAAAACAGATCGGAAAGGTGCAAATGACCACTAGGACAGGAGACTGGACAACTAATCGAAAGGTCAATGATTTGCTTCCTTTATGCTATATTAGTGGAGACAAATCTCCTCAATGTCACAGTCCACCAATCTGAATTTAATGCACCACAAAGTATAAATATAGAGAGACGCAGGAGTTGCTGTGTGGTAAGAAGTTTGCTTCCGACCGCTTGGTTCCGGGTTCAGTCCCACTGTGTGGCACCTTGGGCAAGTGTCTTCTACTATAGCCTCAGGACAATCAAAGCCTTGTGAGTGGATTTGGTAGACGGAATCTGAAAGAAGCCCGTCGTGTATGTATATATATATATATATATATAT
>NC_068985.1:55513040-55523386 GCF_001194135.2 Octopus bimaculoides | reverse complement strand
TATATATGTATGTATGTATGTATGCATCTGTGTGTCTGTGTTTGTCCCCACCAGCATCGCTTGACAACCGATGTTGGTGTGTTTACGTCCCCCTAACTTATCGGCAAAAGTGACCGATAGAATAAGTACTAGGCTTACACAGAATAAGATATTTGCTTGAGTCGATTTGTTCGATTAAAGGTGGTGCTCCAGCATGGCCGCAGTCAAATGACTGAAACAAGTAAAAGAATTTAAAAAATACTATAAGGCGGCGAGTTGGTAGAATCGTTAACGCGCCGGGCAAAATGCATAGCTGCATTTCGTCCGTCTTCGCGTTCCGGGTTCAGTTGCCGCCGAGGTTGACTTTACCTCTCATCCTTTCAGGGTCGATAAAATAAGTACCAGTTGAACACTGGGTCAAAGTAATCGACTTAGTCCCTCCCTTGAAATTGCTGGCCTTGTGCGAAAATTTGAAACTATTCCTGGTTGTTCTAATTAGTTGCTGTGCCAGCAATTATTGGCAAGCTGCTCGTTAAGTTGCATTGCCAAGTTCAGCTCTTTCTCTAGATATTTTTTTAATCTTTATCGTTCAATCTGTAGGTAAGTCAGTGCACATGAACAGATGATGGTGTTAAAATTGACGAATGGATTCGGTCGACCATACAAATAGTTCATGGCATGAGTTGAACGCAAAGAGTCGGAGCAAATATCTCTAGAGCACCCGGTCCGACTTTCTTACGGTTTTGCTAATTTCCCACCTTAGATTGGTACTTTTTGTGGACCCTGAAAAGATGAACGGCAAAGTTGGCTATGGTGAGAACAAATACTGCAAGATATTTTGTCAGACGCTCTAATGACTCTGCCAATATGCCACTGCATATGTTTGGAGAGGGATGAGCAGTTCTTTTTTTAATTTGCTATGGATGAAGATAAAATGTCCACTTCAGTTGACCCAACAGTCTATTGAACATTTGCCCAAGATACCACACAGTTAAGTCGAACCCGGGACCTCGTGGTTACAAAGTGAATTTCCTCATCTTTCAGCCATAGTTTGGCGATAAGTTACCTGCATGGGGAGGAATACTGGTTGAAAAAAGTGATTTAAAATATATCTCATTCCATTTTAGATTCTCTTGTAATTGGTATTATTTGGTGAGTACAGTAAAATAGTTTTAGATTTGAAATATAGCGAATGTAAAGTGATTTCTATAAAATAACAATCAACGTATTCTAGGATTTTAATGCTTGAAAAACATTATTTATTCCATAAATATATTTCTATATAAATATATTGAAGCCAACTATTCTCTCTTTTCCCTATCTTTTCTGTCTGTCCGTCTGTCTGTCTTCTGTCTTCCCACTCTCTCTCTCTCTCACATACACACACAAAATACACACACGATATATGAATTCATAAGCAGAAATATACATGTACACATATACACAAAGAGCGTGTATGATATATCTGTGTAAATGTAGGCACATTTCGAAATATTCACTGACATTCAGATGCACTTAATATAAATAACATAGCAACGCTATATTATAACAATGTAGTATAATACAATATAACTTAATATCACTTAATATTATATAATATAATAATATAGGCTTTGCAGTAGCAGAATCACTGAGGGGGAAGAATCACTGAAATATATTTTTGTCTTATGCTTTGTTGTATTTAATTATGTTTCTACATGGTTTGAGTTCAAAACCCGCCGAGGTTGCGAGCAGGCAAACTTACAATCCTCTACTGCTTTCACAGCCATTCTGCATTCGAAATTTACTTTCTTGTCTGTAAGATACCAAACGCGTTTGACGCTTCCAAAGTTTGTTTATAAAATGGTGTTGCATTCCAAAGCTATTATTTAACATTAAAATTTACGGTAACTGTTTTCAGGACCCGTTTAGCTTAATGATAGAGCACTCACCCTGTACCTCAGGGGTGCAGCGTTCGAATCCCTATAGCTGCCTGCTAAACTTCTTAGTCTGCTGTTTTTTACAGCTATACTACGTTGAAATTTACTTTCTTATCAGTAGTCTATAGATAGATACATGTACACATTTACGTCAAACACTCCGTCCACTTGCCTTTCCTTTTACCTTGCACCCGATTCCACCTCCTCACATCCGCAATTTCCTCACACACACTTAACACTAACACACACTTACCAACATCTCGCTGCCCCACTATACTTACACGCTTCACACGCATACACAGCGCAAAATAAACATACTACTGTCCTATGTTAATCTCTGACACAGCTACACTCTTATACATGAACATATACACTCGTCCCTCGTACCTCAGCTTCCCTTATCGAACTGCATTCTCACCTGGTTTATAACCCCTAGCCCATTTCCCCCTCGTCGACTCTTCCTTTTTTTCATTCCTTCTAAGCTTTCCTCTTTTTCTGAAACATTGAGGTTCTTTCCTTCCTTTTAAGCATAGTCATTTAGAAATATCTCGATTTTTAAATATTGCTTGATGTTTCGCCTACAAAGTTTGTAAGGAGCTAAAGACTGAAGATGCAAACGTATCACCAGTATCAAAGCATAAAAAACATTCTAAGCGCTCTGAAATCATCAGAATACCTGAATTTATCTAGCAAATTCAACTGACCATTGATTACAATCCCAGAAAGTCCAAGAGGTCAATTGCAAAAGATCTCCATGTGTCAAAAGGAACAGTCAGAAATTTTGTCCACGAAGACGTCAGATATAAGTCTTATATGATGAGGAAAGGTCAATTTGTCAGAAAAAGCAAAAGAAAATCACTAAATCAGATCTAAAAGGCTCTTAAGCAAACTGAAAAATCCAGCAGAAGAAGATTTGATTTGATTTTTCTCAAACGAGAAAAACTTCGACCAAGATCAAAAAGTTAACAAGAAATTACAGATGGTTATGTGCAGACTCTTCTGAAATTCCAAGTGTTATGCATACAAAATTTCCTGCAACTGTCATGGTTTTAGGAGTTGTCAGCAATGAAGGATATGTGATGCCTCCTTACTTCTTCCCACAAGGCCTTAAAGTTAACTCTGCCGCCTACATTGAGGTCCTGGGAATAATTGTTAATCCCTGGATAGACAGTGTATGCAATGGAAGGACATATGTGTTTCTGTAAGACTCTGCTCTATCACACATGGCTTTAGTAACACAGGTATGGATGGTTGAAAATTTTCATGGTCACATAACCCCTAACATTTGGCCTCCTAACTCCCCAGATCTCAATCATGTGGAACGTTGTTGAGAGAGAGGTCAATGAACACGCCCGTAACACCAAAGATCCTTTGAAAGCTGCCATATTCAGAGTAATGTCCAAAATGAACCAGGACCACTTGATTCGAGCATGTAGATGATTTAGATTTCATATAAAAGCAGTTGTTGAAGCTGAAGGTGGCTTTATTGAATAACATTATAGAAAAGAAGGTTTATTTTTATCCTCATAGCATTTTTTGATAAATAAAGTTATTATCTCTTATTATATGGTTTTTTTTAATAAACATAAATCAGTCCTCAAATATCTTACGCACCCTGTGTATATTGTAATAAAGACTAAACGATTGGAAAATTTCGATACTTATCTATGTATTTCAGTAGCAACACTTCATTATTAACATGTTGCGTTATACTACTTGGCATGTAATAACATGCGAGTTTATATGAGATTATGCAATAACGTGTTCACTTAACATCGCCATTTCGTCATTGTTACACATACACACACGCATATGTGCGCACACACACACATACACACGTACGCATAGACACAAAAAGATTGGACAGAAAGTAATGCAAATAACAAACGAAGGGAGGACATAGTCGGAGATGTGTTTATTGAATAACACGTTGTCTTCGCTCTGCACGTTACTTAGAGTTTCGCGGACGTAAAAAGAGTCGACCAGATCTCTTACTGAAGAACGATAGTGTGTGTGTGTGTGTGTGTGTGTGTGTGTGTGTGTGTGTGTGTGTGTGTGTGTGTGTGTGTGTGTGTGTAATGAGAATGTGTGTATGTATATCTGTATGTCACCGAAAGACTCAGTAACAACGTGTCCTAGAGAAAAACACATTTGATTTTTGAAATTTGCGTCCTAAGGATTTAGGCTATTCTATGAATAATTCTAAGCAGCGTTTTGAAGCTGCACTTCTCTGACATTTGATGATACAAACGCATAAACTGATACTATAAAATTTGTTATCTTTTGCCTCTTGTTTAACACTGGATAATTTTAAAACTGACTGACTAACTTGCTTCAACCAAACTCACAAATCTATTAAAATTAATCTCAGTATGCTGAAAGATCATCCAAAATCTGACAATTAAGATTGCAATTGTTAGCATTACTTAAATAGACTCTCTTAAATCTGGAAAACCATTACTGGACAATGAACTTGATCAATTCCTCAATCTTAAGAATTTAAATTTATAGACTGCATTTTACAAATGCTTTATAATCTAAGGTTTCTTCATGAAGTTGAAATCCGTTTGTATCAGTGCTTTGTAACTGTGCAAAACTGTCCAAATATTTTAAATAAAGATTACTACACGTTTGTATTATATGAATGTGTCTGTGTTTATGTCAAGTTATATATAAAACAATTTAACATAAAACTGGAAAATTACTCAATACTTTTAGTAGAGTACATATTTATCAATTTTTAAAAAGAAAAGGTTGACAGGAATTTCGAAGCCATTGCAGTAAACCTTACATTCTTGCTTTTTGCAAATTATTTGATATTTTTCTTTGGCGTCTTTCTACTTAATTCCTTCCTTACATAATTTCAACCGAGCTTTCAAGGATTCTTTTATAAATTATTTTTAAAAAACAACTTGGAAGGACTATCAAATCTCAATCATCATCATCAGAATTCATGGAATGACATTGGAGTCGTTTTCGAACGCAAATCAATAGGAATAAGAACTTAACACTAGAAGACTAGCAAAACTAAAAAGCTAACTCAAACTTTTATTCAGCACCAGCTTCTTGTATCAAAAAGTTGGTTTTGATCGTTGGGAAAAAAATCCACTATAAAATCAGATTATATACATTAGCAAGGTTCGCAATCTCTCTTCTAAAATGCCATCAAGGCTCTGATTTAAATTTGACAACTGTTGGTATTACACCTTTTGCTTTAAGTAAAGGAGAGCTGAGCAGAAAAAGAATGAAGAAAGTGACTAAATTGAACCGAAAAATGGGGACCATGAATACATCATGCTTAACTAGCAACAGCATGTCGAGTAAATTGCGAGAATGATTACCATAGTTTACAAAAATAGCTTTACAATTTTTTTTTAAATTAATCCTCTGTTGAACACCACTTTTATAACCAGCCATAACTGCAGCACTGTCATAACATTAAGATCGATAGTCTTCAAACATAATTTCGTTTTTGTGGTTGTTGTTATTGTTTTTCACAAGTTATTCCAGAATCTTACACAATGTTTTCGACATCCTTTCGTTTTAATTAGATAAACTCAAGAGAAAAAAAACCTATTTTATATTAAAACAGTTTTTCTCTTTAAAATCAATATTAACATAACGAACTGTTTCTTCCTTTTGCTCACAACATTCTTGATATGGAATGGAATTAAACATAGAGCCAAAATATTTGGCCTCAAGAATGCAAAGTGTCAATTTTTTGGGCAAAGATCAAACTTAATGCTTTTATTCTCTGCTAACCGATATTGTTTCAAGGTGCTTTTTCATTGTGGAGTTCAGTGATTTTCAGCCGTTCTATCTACAGCACACAGGGCGGGATAGTAAATATATGTGAGATTGTTTAATAAAAAAAACTTAATTACCTAAGTTTTAACATCATCTGTTTCGAAATAGTCACCTTGCGCAGCAATACACAAGTGAGGAGCGCCCGGTGACGGGGTGAATTGTCGTCGTGAAGAATCGAATTCTTCGCGCTCCACAGATCCGGTCGCTTTCGCCGAATGTCCTCCCTTGAGCGCTTCAAAATGTCGCAGTAGATCTCTCGATTGACGGTCTGATCCTGGAGGGCGAATTCTCGATGCACGATACCACGGATGTCGAAAAAACCGATGTGGGACGTTCTTCTGCTTATGAAGCGTCCGTGCCACTCAAAACATAGCGTAAGCTTGCCGAAGCATGCTCAAAGTCTCTGTAGCAGACTTTCCAAGTTAACGCGAAATTTTACGTTGGCTCTTCGTTTCAACTTCTTGTCCATGACAAAAATCGCAGACTACAGCATACGTGATCACAAAAACACAAATTTCACAACTTGCGAAGTAAACATAACAATGTCACTCGGCACACTGTCTCACGAAATTCACTGCTAGCTCTCACTGCGCACGCAACCGTGTACTGCCATCAATTGGCGTATTACAAAACTAATCGGGGAATTTTTTGATACCACCTCGTACATATGTTTCTAATATTGTCTTAAAACAGAGATGGAAGCATACGTTGCACTTTTCCACAATGGAATACAGTGCATAAACAAAATCATGTACAAATTAACAAATAATAGCAGTGTAAGTTTTGACCGCACTCACATAGTATATGATCATGGACCACATTGAGCAAGCAGGAAAAGTGCAAATATTTTTGTGGTGATAGGTATAATGTAAAGCTTGCATTCTCACATCTGGATGGATTAAAAGTACAATAACTAAAATTTTAATCATTGTTTTATCAACGTTTTCTGCTCTATAAAATAATTTCATCATTTATATCGTATTATGTATTGAAAACGGAAAACAATGTAGCGACTACATATTGTTTTCGATTTACACTGAGTATAAAGAACATGGAAGAAATTTCATCTAACAAAATGTATAAAAAATGAAAAGTAATTACATTACATATAATATTAGTAGCGTGGGACATGTGACTGTTGATGTCACATGATGTCTCCTGTCTGAGATCGGCTGGTTAACAAGTATATTTGCCTCAAGCACCTCCTCTACTGTTTGAAGCCGTGATATGGACTTGTTCTAAATTATGTTCATAACAGAGAAACCAGTCTCACAAAATCATGAAAAAGAAATGAATGCTTCAAGTACTTTTATTGTGACGATGGGATGTTTCTGTCGAGCAGCCAAACAGAATGTAACTATGTCTATTAATCAGTGCCGTGATTTCAATTCTTTCCCACTCCTGATTTCCATCAATACACCTTCTGAAGCAGTAAATTTTTCTCATTGACACTTAACATAAGTATATTTCTCTCCCACTCCAAGAAAAATACATGAATTAACGGAAAATACTTTCCAATACTTTTACTCAATGCAAGACGACGAACTGACAGAATCGTTAGCACACCGGGCAAAATGCTTAACGGCATTAGGTCCGACTTTACGTTCAGAGTTCAAATTCCGCTGAGGTCGACTTTACCTTTCGTCCTTCCAGAGTCGATATAATAAGTACCAGCTGAGCACTGGAGTCGATGTAATTAATTTACCCATCCTCCGAAATTGCTGGTCTTGTGCCAAAGTTCGAAACCAATATTTTTACTCGATGTCGGCAAATTTGCAAGATGACTTAAACACGATTTTTGTCCAGCTTGCAAAATGTTCTCAACTCAAATATTTCAACATTGATCTCTTTTTTATCTCGGTTCCAAACAACAGTTAATAATTTTGTCGGCACATATAAGAATGATTTCACTTTTTCTCTCTCAGTTCTTGAAACTTGTTAAAGTATTCAAGTATTTTCTGTCAATTGAGAAACCTTTTCCGTCTGTTGAAAATCCTTTTTCTATCGATTTATCTTTCTTGGGTTGGGTGAGAGATCTAATTGTGTTAAATATTGTCAGTCAGTAAAATTTACTGTGAAATGATCGCGGTCGGATACTTAACAAAAGTATCCGACCGCAGTCAAGAGATATCATATGAAATCAACTACGTTTCCTACTATTGTTATGTAAACCCCCTACATTTGTTCAGATTTATAATTTTAAATTAATTTCGTAATTATGAAATTAATGATGATCATCCTAATGAAACAACTGTTGAAAGTAATTAAATTATGAACTATGAAATTCATTATTTTTCGTCTTTTTATTCAAAGTAAACGTTGCTCTCAAGGAACGTTTTACTTTATTACGTATACAGATGCAGGCTTTTCCACCTGGACTTATAGTATCGTTATAACGTGTTGGACTCTAACAACCTGTAATTACCGTAGATATATATTTTTTAATGTTTTATATATTATCTCTTTCTTTATGTGGATATTTCTTAACTAATACAACTTCACTGCACCACGTCTTACGTACGAACAAATCAGCGAGAAGTGAAGTAAGTACTATTCATTCAGTTCAAAGCACTCACCCTCGAAACAATCATATCACACCCGTGTGCCAACGGAAGCCGCATCCACACACATATACTTGTAACGATTCAACTAAATGTTTTCATTTCCAACAATAGTCAAGCGCCACAAAATTTTAGAAGAGTGATGTAGTCGATAATAGCGACTCCAGTATGTCATTGTAATTCTATTGGATCGAACGTGGAAGAATGAAAAGCAAAATCGACGTTAGTGAGATTTGAACTCACTGATGACCAAATATTACACACACACACACACACACACCATAATGTCTGTACCACTTTTACGTAACTGTTCTGTGCAGAACTAATGTTATTACATTTTAACCCCAGGAAAACATATTTTCCCGCTCGTTAACGTCACACAACCTGTGTCTTGTTTTATTGCGAGTAAGGGACCGGACCACTCCCACTCCAGCGTGGCAAAACCAGTAGACTGGCCGGCTTCTACCTGCTTTCCCGTCCTCAGTACTGGACGTTTGCCTGCTAGAGATGGCAGCTATCCGTCGCTACTCGCAATATATAAACATACTGGAATGGGAACGATTCGCTCCCTTACTCGCAATAAAATAGACACAGCGGGGAAAGATGCTTTCCTGGGGTTAAAATCTAGTAACAATTGTTCTGCACAAAACAGCCACGTATAAGTGGTACAGACATTAAGGTTTAGTACTGTTACTATGTGAATCTCTTTCAGAGATTTTAAAACCAGCTTGTGTGTGTGTGTGTGTATTGGTCCATGGCTCTGCTCTACCAAAAAGCCATAATATTCTTATTCTCCTTGTTACGATATTTATGAGCTTAACTATGGAACGAAATATTATAATTTATACTTTTATATTGTGTAACAGTGTAAGGCATCGAACAGGCTGAATCGTTAGCACGCCGGACGCTTAATGGCATTTCGTCCGACTTTTCGTTCTGAGTTTAAATTCCGCGAAGGTGGACTTTGCCTTTCATCCATTCGAGATCGACAAAATAAGTGTCAGCTGAGCACTGGAATCAATGCGATCGACTTACGCCTCCCTCGAAATCGCTGACCTTGTGCCAAAATCTAAAACAAGTATAATGTAACAATGTTATGAAGATCTTCTAATTTTATGTATCAATAATAGAATATATGGATATTAATAAAAATTAAAATGTCCATGGTTCTCTCTAGTAATAGATGCCTATTTATCACTATCATATTTACACACACACACACACACACATGGCAGTTATTCGTTTCACGATATTTTTAGCAAAACTTTATCTAGTGCAAATTACACTGATACTTCTAAAAGCCATCTTAAATCTCATGCTGATGAAATGATTAATAATTGAATTTAACCAGTAAATTAATTGAAATTTGTGATTATTTGTATTTAACAGAAGGATATAACATGATATGACAAGATCTATTGTTCGTTAATTAAATTGTGAGTTTAATGTAATTCCTTTTGTAGCAATCAGCGGTTTCTTAATTACAGTAATTAATTAGAACTTTCTATACCATTGGATTCTTAGTTTCTGTGTATCAGAGATGTTATAGTGGTTGTGGTTTAGCCCCAGGCCAGTCCTGGTCAAGCAGGATTTTGATTGAAATACTTAGAAACGCATTATTCATTGAGTTCTTTTAAAAAAGACAGTAGGATGATTTGGTTATTTCTAACAAGGCTATTTATAAATCAGGGAACTTCATTATCAGGTCGTCATTCAGAGATTTGAGAAATTGCTGTTGGTGTTTCGAATTAAGGAATTTAGGCAACATATTATAGACGGTTGTATTCCTGGAAGATAATATCGTTAATTGGGATTCTAGAGGCAGGAAGAACATTGGTCCTTCTAGGACTGATGTATTAATGGGTCATGGATCAAAGTTTCGAGTTGAAGTGCGAGATTCGGAGATCTCCCACTAATGAAGTGTCTTACGTTCCAGCTTGGCACAGAGTCTGTTGTTCCAGACCGTTTCAAAATATTTCTTTTATGTCCAGAGCAATGCTATGTTTCCTGACCTGTATCCAAGTAGTTGCTCCATATCTGGGAAAGAACAAGGTCACAATGTGCAGGAAAATATCTGGAT
>NC_068985.1:55511289-55513030 GCF_001194135.2 Octopus bimaculoides | reverse complement strand
GTGTGTGTATGTGTGTGTATGTGTGTGTGCGTGTGTGTGTGTGTGTACATATATATATTCATGCAGGTATGTATACATGTATATATCCATATATACAGACATATGTTTATGTGCATATATGCACACATATATACATTTTTGTGTTTGTATTTGTCACCCACCGTTTGACAACTGGTACTGCTTTGCTTATGTCCCCGTAACCGAGCGGTTTGGCAAAGCGCGATCAATAGAATAATTAACAAGCTTGAATTATGTAGTCGTGTAGATTTCATCAACTGAACTAAACACTCCAAGACGATAGCCAAGCATTGTAAGATCCGGGGAATGCTTACAAAATTTGTAAGACCAGCAAACCGGAAGTAACACTTTCAGACCTCCAGTGGCAAAGAGCCTTCACCATACCATTCCCTTCGACCTTTGCTGACGATTTCCGGAATTTTCTCAACTACTGATGCGAAACAAAATTGTTAATTCAGCCATTATAAGAGTATAATATATTCTATTAATGTACTCACTCTTTTAATCGATATATGTGTGTTTCATGTATGAAGGTGTGTGGCCTCGTGATTAAGGTGATTGACTCACGATCATGAGATTGTGAGTTCGATTCCTGTACCTTAAGCAAGGAAGTTAATTTTTAGAAAAAATAACATTCATGACAATGAAATCATCTACAAAAAGAAATAAGTGATATGCATAAAGGACAAATGATTTTCAGTACTGATAAAATATATAACACACTATATGAATTTAGGAAAAGAAAAGAAATGGATGGAAGAATTTCTCACATAAATTCTACGAAAGAAATATAAAACGTTTCTCATAACATTTCTACAAATTACAAAAGTCAGAGAGACAGACAGACAGAGTTTAGGATAAATGTAATAAAATGAAAGCATCATTCAAGCGAAAGAAGTATCAAAGTAAATCATTTGATTTCTAATGCGCATATGCACACACACACACACACACACACACACACACACACACACACACACACACACACACACACACACGTACGCAAGCACACACGTACGCAAGCACACTCAACAAACACACAAACGTTATTCCGGAAATTTTCAGATATCAACTGGTTTCAAATTATTATATAAGATCAAGTTCAAAGCTTAGTAGACACATAGATGCAACGGCATTTTTGATGTATGGATCTTTGTGATGTAACGTTGAAACTTTGACCATATTTTAAGCACGTATTTTATGTTACAGTCTTGCTGAACAACGTAAAGTTAAAACTGAAACAGTACAAATTAAACTATTACTTACCTGTTTAAAAATTGAGATTTGGTTTAATGAGATAACTAAAATTACAGCATCTCTAATATTTTAATAGTGATCTGATTCGTTCAATCGATCTTATAGTAAAACATCCTACAAAAATTAAGTTAATCCATATACCGTTGTCACAAAATTTAATCATTGTAACTAGTGTAATTTACGGAGTATTTGATCTCGAAAATATATTTTAGATATTCGGTCAACCTTAAACGCCTAGTCATTGATAAAAGTTCAAAGCAATATTGTTGTATAGTAGTAGAGAATGTACGGAATCACTGAAATAGCTTGCAAGCATCTCATACGAGGTGCTACTTTTGCTTCTGGTGAGTCCGGTCATATGTCAGTCTATCTATCTATCTATCTATCTATCTATCTATCTTTCTGTCTTTCTGTATGTCTCTCTCTCTCTCTCTCTCTCTCTCTCTCTCTCTCTCTCTCTCTCTCT
>NC_068985.1:55509801-55511204 GCF_001194135.2 Octopus bimaculoides | reverse complement strand
TATATATATATATATATATATATATATATATATATATATATATACGTGGGTGGGCTGAAAAGTTTATAGGCTGACTATGAAGGAGTGATGCAAGAACTGTGAAATCTTATTAATAACGGCGTTGGTTCTTCCCAGGTAAAGTGACATCTGACCTGTCAAAAAAGACTTCAGGTGTAACTAGGGTGACTTCTCTCGAAAATGGACAGAACTTGGCATCGTCGTGTTATCAAGTCCCAGCAGAAAAGGGTTTAACCTCGAAGGGCATTCATACTGACATGGTTGCAACATTAGGGGATGATGCTCCAGCTTTGTCAACAGTGCAAAAGTGGGTAGCTGAATTTAAGAGGAGAAGGGGGAGTCTTGAAGATGACTTAAGCTCTGACGTCCTGAAACTGCCACCATCGAGGAAACATTGACGATATTCACCATAAGATGATGGATGATTGGCGACTAACTATAAATCAAATATCCAATGCTATAAGCCTATCCCCTAAGAGAGTTGAGAATATTCTGCACAATGAACTTAGCATGACGAACGTTTCTGTTCGGTGAGTGCCATGTCTTCTGATACCTGATCAAAAGCGCGCCAGGCTGATCACACCACGGGAAAATCTTACGTTGTTTGAGATAGATCCAGCTGGTTTCCTTGAACGTTTCCTAACCCAGGATGAGGGTTGGATACATCATTTTGAGCCAGAAACAAAGTGACAATCCATGCAGTAGAGACATCCCTCCTGACCTGCTCCAAAGAACGCCAGGGTTGTTTTATTTGAATAGAAGGTGATGGCGTCAGGTTTTGGGGATGCAAAAAGTCATTGTTTTAATTGACTATCTTCAAAAGGGCCACACCATCAATGGAGAGTACTATGCCAACTTACTGATGCTGTTACGAAAGGATATCAAGACCAAACGTCCAGGAAAACTGACGGAAGAGGTCTTGTTTCATCAGGACAATGCTCCAGCACACAAGACCTTGATTTCAATGGTTGCTGTGGATGACTGTGGTTTTGAAATGATTGATAACTCTCCCTATTCTCCTGATTTTGCCCCATCTGATTATCATTTGCTCCCCAACATGAACAAACACTTGGCTGGGAGCTAGTACCGCAATGATGATGACTTTATACCTGCTGTTGGTCACTTTTTTAACTACCAAAATGAAAGTTTCTTCACCAATGGGATCGAAATACTGCACACCGATGTGTGTGTGTGTGTTTCAAATTTTGGCACAAGCGATTTCGAGGGAGTGGGAAAATCGATTATATCGACTCCAGTGCTCAACTGCAACTAATTTTATCGACTCTGGAAGGATGAAAGGCAAAGGGCAAAGTCGGAAGAATACCGTTATGCAATTTTGCTGGCACCGCAACAGTTCTGCCAGTTCGCCTTGTGTGTGTGTGTGT
>NC_068985.1:55506388-55508832 GCF_001194135.2 Octopus bimaculoides | reverse complement strand
TATAGCTTTGGACCAACCAAAGCCTTATGAGTGGATCTGGTACACGGAAAGTGAAAGAAATATGTAAATATATATATATATATATATGTGTGTGTGTGTGTGTGTGTGTGGTGTTTTGGTGTCTGTTCCCCCACCACTTGACAGCGAGTGTTGGTGTGTTTACGTCCCCGTATCTTATCGGTTTGCCAAAAAAGACCGATAGAATAAGTAACGAGTTTAACAAAATTAAGTATTGGGTTTGATTCATTCGACTAAAAATTATTTATTGCGGTGCCCCATCATGGCTGCAGTCTAATGACTGAAACAAGTAAAAGATGTAAATAAAATAAATACTTCGTCTGTGATGACCCATAGGGCTCGTAACGTCGGAGCTTAACCCACTTTTCATGAGGTATAAGCGACTGAGATGTGCAGTAATCCCTCGACTATCGCGGGTGTTACGTTCCAAAAAACCCCGCGGTAGGTGAAAGTTCGCGAAGTGGAAACAGTACAGTACTGTATATATATTTTTTTATTTCTATAATTTGTGTATACTCTTTTTTACTCTTTTACTTGTTTCAGTCATTTGACTGCGGCCATGCTGGAGCACCGCCTTTAGTCGAGCAAATCGACCCCAGGACTTATTCTTTGTAAGCCTAGTACTTATTCTATCGCTCTTTTTTGCCGAACCGCCAAGATACGGGGACGTAAACACACCAGCATCGGTTGTCAAGCGATGGTGGGGGGACAAACACAGACACACAAACACACATACATATACATATATATACATATATACGACGGGCTTCTTTCAGATTCCGTCTACCAAATCCACTCACAAGGCTTTGTTCGGCTCGAGGCTATAGTAAAAGACACTTACCCAAGGTGCCACGCAGTGGGACTGAACCCAGAATCATGTGGTTGGTAAGCAAGCTACTTACCACACAGCCGCTCCTGCGCCTATATTTATATATTTATTTTATTATAAATGCAAAACAACAGCACGGAGGAATCGACGTAAGCTTAAATAATAAACTGCGACAGGTGAACCGTGATATGGCGAGGTATTACTGAAAACACTACCCTCTGAAAGGTATGCCAGTCCGTCGCAGGGTAAACTTCTCAGCTGTTGCTGGAACTAATTTACAGCAGAGAAGACTGGAGCAATGTGAAATGAAGTGTTTTACTCAAGAACACAACGCACCGCCCGGTGCAGGAATCGAAACCACACTCTTTCGTCTAACGCTGTAATCACTAGGTCATGTGTCTTTAAAATAAGTGAATAAATAAAAATTTCATCCATGAGAAGAAAACATACAAAAGAAAAAATGAGAAATAAGAAGTAAAAATAATAGACGGACACCAAAAACAATGTGAGAATGTATTTTAAAGAAAGGAAGTTAGTGTAATGGTTGTTGTGTTCGGCCTTGTCGTCAGAGGCAGGAATCGAACCCAGGATCATGAAGTCGTGATAGGATGGTTAGTTGCGTCCTTGAGCAAGGCACTTCAAGTTACTGCCATATGCTCATCTATAAATGTATTCCAAGTGCTGGTGCATCACTCCCTCTATCTACGACATCTTCAATATTCCACTGAGTGAAATGTAAGAGAGCCAAGAGAATGTCTGTGTCCACTCACGACTACATAATCGCATGAAACGATTTACAAGAACGCGGTTCATGCTACCAAATCAAACTCGATTGCGAATGACGACTGCGATGGCGTTGTTCCATTACTAAAGCAAAACGAATAAATCATGTGAAATTATGAGAAGAGAGAGGTTTGGAGATGATATATACTTTTAAAATTGATTCATAGGTGTATAAACCTAAAATATGGGTTGAGGGCTGTCAATGATATTCCATTTGATGTTGGGGAAGTCCTTTCGATGACTGCAAAGTCTCAAGATGAAGCAGTTTAAGGAGGTGGAAATTTCCCTATACCTGCACTTGCACGATGCATATGCAGCGTATACCTTCCCCAAAATATCATTGGCTATCATACTCGTATAGAGTCTTGCGATGACATTGAAGGATAACTCTCTACACTACAGCCTTTGAGAGGTTGGATCCTTTCACTGGACAGTCCCTCTGCAGAGCCTACAACACGCCTGATATCAGACGAGCCATCTCGTTGGCAATGAGGGCATGAGAATTTATCTCAAAGTGACTGCGGATCTGTTGGTGTTAGTCCTGGACTGGGCAATGCTGTCTGTGGCCATTTTAAATGAATGCAAACTAGAGCCTGATCAACATAATGATCCCTGTAGGCATTACTTGTGTCCAGATGCATCACGCGATTACGTATAAACAAAAAACGTACATTTAAAGTGTAAAGTGTAAAGGTATTTCGTAAATCAACGAACTATCTGTATCTATCTATCTATTATACACACACACACATATATATATGTATATACATACATACATACATAGATATATATGTATATATATATATATATATAT
>NC_068985.1:55504556-55505546 GCF_001194135.2 Octopus bimaculoides | reverse complement strand
TATATATATATATATATATATATATATCATATATACATATATATATATATATTTATATGTATGTTATATATATGCATATGTATAAAACATTATCGACTACACACACACACATACAACGCCGTGTGTTTGCCAGTAGGCTGCGCATGGCGTGGTAGAAACTACTCTCAAAGTATCGAGTGTAAAAACACCTGAAAGTCATGGATGGGTGAGACAACGGTGAGTATCATTGTCCGGGCATAAAAGCGTGTAGTTTTTACACTATATGCCTGTAAGTCGTGGACTGGCGGTCTATTCACCTCCGTCATGCTGGTAAGCTACAAAAATGATGAAACATCTATGTCCATCACTCTTGAATGAGGTTTGGTGAATTGTCTCGCCTATCCATGACTTTCAGGTGTTTTAACACCCGGTGCTTTGAAAGAGCAATCTCTACTGCGCCGAATCGAACCTGCCGGGAAATATATAGTGTATATATGCTAAGTATATGTGTCTATATATATGTATATATACACATATATACACGTGTGTGTGTGTGTGTGTGTGTGTGTGTACGTACATGTATTTATATATGTGCGTGTGTGCGTTTGTGCTTTGTGTGTGTGTGTGTTGCTGTATATTGAGATGTCAATATGAAATAAAATATAGATACATAAAAATACAATCACACACACACACACACAGGCCTACACACGCACACACGCACACACACACGCACATACACTCACACATATGCAGATAGTCATTACTGCTCCTCTTCTCCACAACCCCATCCACCGTGACACTGTCCCACTCCTCTACTACGTCACTCACAGTATGTGTCAATTCCACAGACTGGTTGGTTCCCAGTGAGAAACAAATGAAATCTTGTAAATGCCAAAGGCAGAACTAGATGTGGTTGGTGGTGGTGGGGATAGTTGTGGCGGTGATGACAGTAACGGCGGTTGTGGAGGCGGTGGTTGTGGTGGTGGTGGCCGGGGGTATGCTGTTATC
>NC_068985.1:55499382-55503772 GCF_001194135.2 Octopus bimaculoides | reverse complement strand
GTGTGTGTGTGTGTGTGTGTGTGTGTGTGTGTGTGTGTGTGTGTGTGTGTGTGTGTGTGTGTGTGAGACCACCACTTGACAACCGGTTTGAGTGTGTTTACGTCCCTGTTAATTAGGAGTTCGACAAAAAAGACGATGGAATAAGTACCAGGCTTTAAAAATGTAAGTGCTGGGATCGATTCATTCGACTAAAATTCTTCAAGGTGGTGCCCCAACATGGCCGCAGTCTAATGACTGAAACAAGTAAAACATAAAAGATAATATATACATACATACATACATACATACATACATACATACATACATACATACATGAATTTCAGTGAAGGAACTGTTGATCTAGGTTAGTAACTGGTTCTTTCTCTATTCGGAAGAATTCTTGAAATAAAACTGCATAATGACATACATACATGATGATTGCCATCTCTTCAATCAATAAATACTGTTATGAGATCTTATATGACTATCAAGTCCTGCTCTTGACAAACAAACTCTACTGCAGATCTTACAAATATTTTAAAGCAGAAAAGTGTCTGGGATTGTAGTTAAGTCCTATCTATGAAGCGCTCGTTTCAAGATAGATTGTTCAATTCTTTGAGCTTCAAATGCTTTACATCTATTGTAGATCATTTGTTTCCAAACCGATCGATCTTGTGTCATCTGCTCTCAGTCTTCAACTTTCACTTTAAGAGCCTTAATGTTTCTTTTGACAGCATCCCTGAAACGTTTCTTAGGTTTATGTCTCGAACGTTTGCCACCCTACAACTCTCCGTAAAACAACTGCTTTGGCAACCTGTCATCCTGCATCCTAGCAAGGTGCCCAACTCAATGCATCTGATTGCGTATGAGGATCATTTCAATACTGGATATGTTAGCTTGCTGAAGAACAACGGTATCTGGTGTTAAGGACTTCCATTTGATGTCTAGTATCCTCTTAGGCAAGTCTGAGGGAATCTTTCTAAAGCCTTGATGAGGCACTGATATGTCGTCCAGGTCTCAGAAGAGTACAGGAGAACCGTTAAAATGCAAGATTCATAGATACTAAGCTTGATTTTGAAGGTGATACCTCTATCAGACCACACACGATTTTCAAGCCGTCCAAATGCTTTGCTGGCTTTTTCAATTCTCAGGTTAATTTCAAAATCAAGGGATCCACCTCTAGAGAGAGTGTTGCCAAGGTAGATGAACGAGTCAACCACATCTAATCTTGTACCCTGGACGAAGATGTTAGGTTCCACATAGGGTTAGCCTGGTGGCTGAGAGAACATGATCTTTGTTTTCTTTAGACTGATGGTAAGTCCCAAAGCAATACAAGCTCGAGAGAAAATATCCAATATAGACTGCATGTCCTCCTCGATGTGAGCAACGATAACTACATCATCAGTTTAAAGGACAAGGGCCTGGAATGTCTTCGATTTTACATTAAAGCGTTTAACATCAAAGACCTTACCTGTGGTTCTGAAGCGAATATAGACGCCGATATCAGTCGTGGAAAGCGTGCAGGATAGTTACAGTAAAATATATGGAAAAAAGTGTTGGAGCAGCAATATCACCTTGTTTAACTCCGTTATCGATAGAAATTGGTTCCGATAGTGACCCATTAAAGTTAATACGAGCTTTTCGTATCACTATGATGTTGCTTAAACAAGTTGATAAATTGAGGTGGATATCCAAGTTTACCAAGAATTGTCCAGAGAACGGTCCTATTAACAGTGTCGAAGGCTTTTGTCAAATCGATAAATACCTGGTAAAGAGTTATGCGATGTGCAATGCATTTCTTCTGGAGTTGACGAGCAGAAAAATCATATCCATTGTGCCACGACTTGATCCAAAACCACACTGACTCTCCTGGATGACAGAGGGGCATATCCATATTGTTAGCCGATTAAGTAAAAGTTTTGCAAAGACTTTACCGACTATTTCAAGCAGGCTTATACCTCTATAATTGCCACACTCGGATTTGGATCCTTTTCCTTTGAACAATGAAATTAAAATGGTTTCAACCAAGTCCGGTGGGACAGGCGCGCCCAACCAGATGTCTTATATTAGATGGTGGATCTCTACGGCAAGCCTATTACTCCCGTGGAGGAGAATTTCAACAGGAATACCGTCAAGACTTGGTGCTTTCCCAGTATTTAATTCTCTGATTCTTTTTGATTTCATCTATAGTTGGATGTACCATCATCTCATGAATGATATCCTTTTGGGGGTAGATTACTGATGACATTTTCATCAATAACTGAAGGATTATAAAAGAGATCAGTAAAGTGCTCAGTCCTACGTTTCAGGATCCTTGAAGAGAAATCAGTCGTCTTTAGACTTGAGTGGTACCACAAATGATGATGGAGGACCAAACACTTGTCCGATCAAGGAATATACTGTTTTAAGATCTTTACTGTCTTTACTTTTCAGAAATATCCAACCACCATTTGTTTTTCATTTGTCGTATCTTTCTTTGGAGTAATTTTATCCTTTTGAGAGACTGTAGTAAGGGCTTTTTATCCTCATCTTGGGCACCGAGGTATTTTTGGCGCAACTTATTTTTATCTTCAAGATCTGTAGATCAATTCTGCTTCTCCAATAACAATTCTAAGATTCATTTGCACCTTAGAGTCTCTTAATTTCAACACATCAATACGTTTAGAGACTTTTATTGCTCCAGATCTAATTCTACGCATGATGTGGAGTTTCAGTTTACCGCGTATGAGCATATGGTCAGCCCCACATTCTGCACCTCGCATGATTTGGACAGTGCAGACATCGGGTAATCAAGAATAAGCCCATGTTTGGATCTTGGATGCGTCCAGGTAGCTTTATGGATATCCTTCTGATGAAAAACAGTGTGGCAGACGATGAGATCAAGTTCCGTGATCTCATTAAGTACTAGTACTAAAGAAGACGGAGACCATTAGCGTTCATTTTGCCCAAACCATGTCTCCCTGGTGCATCCCAGGTCTCAGAATCGCATCCAACACGGGCGTTGAAATCGCCAAGAAGGAGGATCTTATCTGCATTTAGAATCGAAATCATAACCGATCTGAGATCTTCATAGAAAGCCATAATAGATTCACTGCTGCTATCAAGAGTAGAAGCATAAAAAGTCATAAAACGATTGCATGATAGAGGAGCTCGAAGACACATAGTCCTATCACTGAAACCAATAGGTTGTTCTATTTTGTTGGTTAACTCGGTACGAATGGCAAAGCCAACACCCCCTACTCGTTTTTCACCCTTTGGTTTACCCTTCCAAAAAAAGGTGTATCCAGCACCTGTTTCTGCCAATTGATCTTCATCCCTCAACCGAGTTTCAGAGAGTGCAACAATGTAAATGTTATACCGAGCCAACTCCTTGGCTATTATGCCAGTTCGCCGTTCAAGGTTATTTGATCCTTCATGATCAAGAAGTGTCCTGACATTCCATACACCTACCCATAGTCTATATTTCTTGCTTTCATGTTTTCTCTTTGTATTCCTCCTGCTGTAGTGAACAGCCGCCAGTAGCGGTTTGCTGACCAGCTTGATGGTAGAACAGGTACATGCTTGGACCACCTTTTCTAGACCTTATAAATTATACAAATATCTGATGAAGTCCGCAGAAAGATGGATCACTACTTAGAGCCAGTTAAGAAACTCCTACACATTACTGCAAGAGTAAGTGTCCTTTCCCAGCTGTTTATCCTTATCTATAGGCGCATGTAGAGTTTAGACCCATTCGCTCAGGCCATGTTTGCTACGGTCACCCACCTTTCAAGAAGTTTACTAGAAGGCTGCCCTCCCTCCCCAAATTTACGTTTCTCCTCAAGTGGAACTTAAAAGAGTTGATGATTGCTTGGCCGAAGAGATAAGTGTCTATGTTCACTCCTTTCAAGAGCGTCCGCTACGCAGCCTCTTTAGCCAGACGATAAAAAAACTACTTGCCTTCCCTGTGAAAAGTGGGTAGCGTGACTATGTTTACGTTGGTTTCAGTCAACAGCCGAATCCGTCTTACATGCGACTACAGTTATTCAACCTTACTCGACAACTCAGCCAAGATATCGGCAAACATGTCCGGCGTGTATTCCTGAAGTCTGACGGTTTGCTCATCGCAGGAATTGTTCCAATGAATTTGTTAAAAGATGAATGACTGTGGCGAAAATAACTATGTATCGTCACAGTTACATACACACGCACACACACATATATCAGGGCCATCTTAGCAGTATTATAGGCTCCCAGACATATCAATACATTGGGCCACATAGGATTTGCTTATTGGCAGTAAGCTTCAGAGTCTATAGATCAGAATAAGGTTCCTAGACCAGTGGACCCACTGATCAACAAGTCTAAGATTCCAATTTTGATCTATCTATCTATCTATATATATATATATATATATATATATATATATATA
>NC_068985.1:55496622-55498273 GCF_001194135.2 Octopus bimaculoides | reverse complement strand
AAATGTCTTGCCCGCTCACGTTTTGGTATGCTGCTATATTTCATGTTGAGAACAATTCAGGTCTTAATAGACACAAGATGTGATCTATTTCTAGCACATTAATTGTCCACGTTAGTGGTCAACGTTATTTTTTTTAAATATATATATATATGTATGTATGTATGTATGTATGTATGTATGTATGTATGTATATATGCATGTATGTATGTATGTATGTGTGTGTGTGTATCTATGCGTATGTCTGTCTTTGTCCCCCACCACCACTTGACGACTAGTATTGGTTTGTTTACGTCCCTGTAAATTATCGGTTCGGCAAAAACAAATCGATAGAATAAGTACCAGAAACAAATTGATAGAATTAGTACTGGGATCGATTCAATCGACTAAAGTGAAAATTCTTCAAAGCGGTGCCCCAGCATGGTCGCAGTCTAATGACTGAAACAAGTAAAGATAAAATATAAAAGATAAAAGATAAAAGATAAAATATAAAAGATAAAAGATACTTATGTATATATATGGGTCAGGTCTGTGTGCTCTGAAATGATTCTTAAGACCACCTGTCCAGCTGCAAGGCTTCAAACATATGTGACAGATAAAATTCAAAACTTCTACAGGGTTTATTATAGCTTACATGTGGTATGGCAATCTTATGCACATTTAAGTGCCTTTTTAATCCAGGGTTACTCCAACAGATTTTTACACATAGGCGTCGCTGTGTGGTAAGCAGCTTGCTTCCCAACCACATGGTTCCGGGTTCAGTGCAACTGCGTGGCACCTTGGGTAAGTGTCTTCTTCTATAGCCTCGGGCCGACCAAAGCCTTGTGAGTGGATTTGGTAGACGTAAACTGAAAGAAGCTCGTCATGTGTGTGTGTACGTATCTTCTATCTATTTGTGCCCTCCACCACCTGACAACCGGTGTTGGTGTCTTTACATCCCCGTTAGCTAGCGTTTCAGCAAAAGAGACCGATAGCATAAGTACCAGGCTTTAAAAAAATTAAGTACTTGCGTCAATTCATTCGACTAAAACTTCAAGGCGGCGCCCCAGCATAGCCGCAGCCTAATGACTGAAGCATGTAAAAAGTAAAAGATGAAGGGTATTACGCAAATGGTGTTACCATACAAAGCTGGCAAATCATTTTTTGAGATTATTGTGTAATCTCATGTGGCTTTTGTGGCCAGCCTTTGACAGATGTCAGTCACAAAGACTACATTTCAAACTCTTAATCTCAACTGGTGCATCAATGACACCACCTTTTCTCAAGTTACGTTTTAGCGGTGCATGCTGCCAGTTGGCGAGCTCGAAGCTAGCAGTACTTTCCTTTACCAGAAACTTTCATCCATTTATTTCTACTAGTAGCTTTTTCTTCTAGAATTGAACATCTGTTTTCAGTTTCACTACGTACATACACACGTACGTACATACACACGTACGTACATACATACACACATACATACATGCATGCATGCATATATGCATACATGCATACATATATGCATACATACATACATGCGTTCGTACGGAAACTGAAAGAACCCCGTCGTGTGTGTGTGTGTGTGTGTGTGTTTTCCTCTACAACCGCTTGACAACCGGTCTTCAAGTGTTTACATCCCCACTAACTTAGCGGTTCGGCAAAAGGAAACCGATAGAAG
>NC_068985.1:55494246-55496170 GCF_001194135.2 Octopus bimaculoides | reverse complement strand
TATATATATATACGTATGTATGTGTGTATTTGTGTGTCTGTGTTTGTCGCCCACCATCATTTGACAACCGATGTTGGTATGTTTACGTCCCCGTAACTTAGTGGTTCGGCAAAAGAAACCAATAGGATAAGTACTAGGCTTACAAATAATAAGTCCTGGGGTCAATTCGTTCACCTAAAGGCGCATGGCCGCAGCCAAGTGACTGAAAGAATAAAAGAATAAAAGAATATACATACATACACACATACATGCGAAAATAATATTGGCGGAACATTCTCATCAAAACGTCTACAAAGCGCAAGCATAGCAGGCCTGATATAGTTATTTTGGACAGAAAAAGAAGTCATATACAGTCAGAGAGGTTAATTATCCTGCAGATGTAAGAACATCTCATCCATATTCGGTGAGAAAGAGAATATTTATGGACAACTTGCTTCAAACCTGCAACATTTCAACTCTAATTATAAATTTACATTCATACCAATAATCATTGGAGCAATTTCGTTATGTTGATAAATGTCGAAGCCACAATCTAGAAAAGCAACGATTTTCAGGTATGGAAAAAGACCGAACTTTACAAATGCATTCTTGAACAGTGGACCAGTAAAAATATGCAATGTAACAATTATCGTTGTAATCCAAACTCCAATTATGGATCTTTTTTCTTCCTTTGTTAGAAACCAGCTTCTTTCAGGGAAGAATTCTAATAGACAGAAAAAGAAAAAGGCATCACTTATACATGCATATATGCATTCATGCATATATGCATCCATGCACATATGCATCCATGCATATATGCATCCATGCATACACACGCAAACAGGCATACATATATACATACGCAAACATACATACATACGTATAAACATACATATATATATATTCATACATAGATACAGACGTGCATGCATGTATGCATACATACATTCATGCATGTATGCATGCATACATACAAACATGCATGCATGCATACATACGTACATACATACGTATGTACGTACATACATACGTATGTACGTACATACATGCATGCATACATACATACATACATACATACATGCATGCATACATACATACATGCACACATACATACACACATACATACATACATACATACATACATACATACATACATGCATACATATTTACGTACAATATATAAACCCACACATATGGGAAGCTTCTGCGAATTCTACTCGAAAGACAGCAGTGAATCTGAATCTATGATAGATATCACTTGTCTAAAGTAGCACTCTTTAGATCGAACCGAAGATCCTATGGTTTGAAAACGGACTTCTGAACCTGCATAGAGATGCTTGAATTAGATACATATGTGTGAGTGCTTGTGTGCGTTTGTATTCGTATGTATGAATGTGTGTGGATAAGTTATCAGTATAAATACATGAAAATTACATTAATTGTGTGTGCGTGGGGGCGGGTAGTGGAAAATTGTAAGTTCACGTAGACTGAAATCGTACGAAACACATTGACATCGAAGTGAACTTCTTTGCGATATTTTAAACTAAAATTACTGAAATTTCTCAGGGGCACAAAAAATAAAAATTTCTTATAGTTTTAAAAATGAAAACTTTGACTGAAAATGGCGTCTATTTTATTAGTTCAAACTTAATAAACCAGAAAACTTATCTAACTTCATTTTACGTGATTTCATTTTGGCCATCATAAAATATTTTCTGCGGGCTCTTTGTAAATTCCTATTATTATATGTTTGTTGTTTATTCTTACGTTTTACTACAAATGTATCACTAATATAATTAAACACTATAAATATCTTGATTTCACATTTTTATTTTCCTTACCAAAATGGCCGGGGTTTTGTCTTGTTACTTCGAGTGTGTGTGTTTGTTACTTCGAGTGTGTGTGTGTGTGTGTGTGTGTGTGTGTGTGTGTGTGTGTGTGTGTG
>NC_068985.1:55488347-55493886 GCF_001194135.2 Octopus bimaculoides | reverse complement strand
TGTGTGTGTGTGTGTGTGTGTGTGTAATAGGAGGAGGGAAATGTGCTACAATGCTCTTTAAAAGAGCTTGGTAATTCCTAGGTAGCATCAATGCAGCTTGGCACTGCAATAAGGAGCGATATTGTCGGAACGTGTCGAACCCGTTGATCTCAAGTCTCCTCCAATTTACAGGAAACAATAAATAATATATTTTCTGTCTGATACTCTCATTAGCTGCTGAGGTGAATAAAAATGCGGTTAGTTGAAGTTTCGATGGGAATGTTCCACTAATATTTCACGCATGCTTTATTCTTCTTCATTAGAGTTTTAGAGTTTATTTGACCGTCCACCAGTGATGTGGCTAGAAAGAAAAGGGTATTGTTCTCTTTGTCATCTTTTTCACTACCAATCACCCCTTTTCTCAATATCTCCATCACAATCAACAATATCCACTCGAACAAATTGATTCAACAAATCTACCACCATTATTCTTCCTCTCTCTCCACCTCCCAAACACACTAAATTTGCCATGTCTTTTTCTTGATTTTTCACCTGTCCATTCTCCCATTGAAAAGCAAACTCATCTGCAACTTCTGAGTCCTATTTTCTGACCTCACAACCACCCCAATCTTTCGTGCATCACCTACCTTCACCTTCGAAAGCGCTAGGAACCTCAACAACCCCATAGTTAGAAACTCTATAGTACCTAACCACACACCACCAAACGCTTTGAAAAGCATTCGCCGATGATGCAGCATCTTCCCGGGCATTAATAACACTACACTAGCCTATGTCATAAAACTACATGACCCTAAACTTCAACTGCACATTTTATGGCTTCATATAGTGTATCATCTGCAAACTGCTGTGCACTTTATATTGGGAAAACAGACCGTTAGGTTTCCGATTGCTTTTGGAAGTACATTTGAAGCACACTTACGCATACCAGAAGAACCCGTCGCCATCCTCGCCACCCACTTCAAACAATGGGCTATTCCAAGAAACAATGTTTCATATTCAAACTCGAAACCACGTCAACGACAGCTTTCAATGAACGTTTTCTTCCACTCCTGTACTTCTTCTCGGTTTAATAATCCTATCCTTATCCTTCAGCTCCTCTCTCACCTCAACTTTCCCTACACCCCATACTCATCTGTTCTTCACTTCTTTTCATCTGAGGACAAGCCTCAGGTAACTTATAAAGTTGATGCTGACATCGTTTGAACAGTATTGATGGAATATTTCGTACGTTTTACAAATGATATAACGCTCACGGTAGCGTTGGAGAGTATGAAGCTTGAATTTCTTGAGGCGATCTCAGTAATCAAAACCCGTCATGCCTCTTTTTTCTTGTGTGTGTGTGGGGAAGGGGAGTGTGCTTGTGTCAGTGTGATTGTGCGTATATGTATGATTAAACTTTTGGACGCTTTAATTTAAATAATGTTTTGTTTTGTGTAGAGAGACTATAACAGACAACAATATTCTAGAGGAGAACCTGGTGAACATAAAGAAGAATGATAGTATCAGGATCTCTGGATTGGAAAGCACATTTTGCGAACTACATCGACTTTATTATTGATGTCTGCACTCCAGATTAGTGTGTTGTCCACAGTTACACCTAAGATTCTGATTGTATTTGACATTGTGAGATGCTCTCCTGTTGGAAGAGAATATGCCTGTTTCAGAATATTCTCTTTTCTAAAGTGGACCAGCTCGAAAATTTTTCTTGTCTATCAGCATGTTGCTGTTTTCCTTTTTCGCCCGTGGAATTATGGCGATTTCGTAGAATAGAAGATCTATTCGGGCGCATGCTCATTTGATGACTTTCTCGAAAGTCATCTGCAAAGATTTCTATTCTACTATGTTTGATGGCATTTCCAATGTTATTTATATAAATAATATACAGAAGTGAGCTTAACGCAGTACCCTGGGGGACACCACTAAATATTTTTGCTGTGTTTAGTAAATTCCATTCCTCACAACACGTTGGATTCTGTTTATCACAAAGCATTAATCTACTGTAGTAGCGTACCACGGACTAAAATATTGCATAATTTCTTCAACAGCATTCTATGATCGACTCTATTGCAGTCATGGTAAATGGTATGTGTTGTAACCCTTCTAAAGCATTGAGGATGTAACTCTTCCAGAGCATTTAGGATGTCATTAGAATGGTTCAAAAGTCATGTCAGGCTGTCTCTACCATCAGGAAAACCATGTTGGTTGGGATCATGAAGACTATTTTCCTCTCGGAAAGCAGATATTTTTAACTCACCATCCCCTCTAATACTTTGATATGAGTGGTTAGTGAGATCAGACAGTAATTCATATGTGTAATTTATTTCCCTTTTTAAAAAACTGGAATGATGGGCAGCAACTGAAATGCTCAAAAATAAAATCTGAGTCCAGTGATTTCCTCCAAGGATTATTTATTGTTGCGGTATTATTTATGATATGATATTTCGCAGCCAAACATAAATTACACCATTTTGAGCCATTCTTGAATGTGTTGGCTTTATCTAAGATAGACCATGCAATTTCGATATATTCAACTTTTATACTTCAGAAACGATGTCATATTTCTTTTGTGACAGTATTTCAAAGCGTTCATATATTGGTATAGTTGGTATAGTTCATATGTTGGTATAGTTGTGACAGTATTTCAAAGTGTTCATTTGTTGGTATAGTTGGCTCTTAAATAAGTTCTTTGTTTAGTCGACATAATACTCTATATCACTTTAATTATTTATTTACTGTTGTAGTGGCCTGACACACTGTGCCGTTATTCGCTCAGGAGTTACAAAATACATAATACAGTGTTCAATTACAGCTATTTTCTCTTTCTTGTATAGAAAGGTTCACTAGTTATGCGATGAAATAATTTTTCTTACTGAAAAATTGCATAATCACTGACTAGAATAGGTGTCATGTAAATGTCAATTATTCTACAACCTTTTCTATAGCAAAAATCATTTCCTTGCATAACGATAGTATTCTTCAAGATTGGATTTTATATGTCGATTTTATGATTATTCATTTTATATACGTTTCTTTATTCGCAAAACACGAACTGAGAAGTGAACCAGCGCCATAACAGTAAAATAAAATAGTTTAAAGTTGTCACTTGTATTTCCATAGATTTACTGACAAACACCTAACTCTTTTCACCATATTACTGTCATTAGATTGTGAGATTTCAACTTCCGGTATTCAGCAGCCGCCATCTTGCGTGTATTTTCTATGTATTCATTGACATCGAAGATATTTTTGTGACCTTCTCTTTACTGTAACTTCAATGGATTTCTACGAGATTTCACCTTTTACTTGTCTTTCAACGTCATTCGTTCGGAAATGAATTTTTCTCTACTTGAGCCACAAACTGGCATTTACAGATAAATATTTGGATTGTTCCTGACATGGAGAAATGGATTTACGAACCGACCCAATTGTCGCAGTCTTTTATTTGAAGTGCCGACGTAGCAATACAATGATGCTCTTTTTTTTTCCCACAGTCTTCATGTACAAATACTGCTGTATCTTTCTTCTTTCTTCACGTCATCTTCACCACCACCACCACCACAACCTTCTCCTCTTCCTCCCTGCTGCTTTTGTATGTCTAACCACTGATCTATCGTCTCCCTACCGTTTTCCTTCGTTTCATTGCACTTAAGTGCACGCTTATCTCTCCCTCCTCCACCTCTTCCTCCTCCCCTTATTTCTCTTCCTTTTCCTCCTCCTCCTTTCAGTATGCAGTAAACATTTATCTGCCTTCATTCTGTACTTTTTATTTGCATGATTTCTGTTAACGTTTCTATGACTCTCTCACTTTCTCTCGCACCCTCCCTCCATCATTATGTATGTATCTTTCTCTCCCTAACAAATATCTGTGCATGCATTTTATCATATATTCTTTTGTATTATATTGTATTACACGTGATAAATTTTATTAACATTATTATAATCAAATTGTGTTGTGTTAATTATGTGTATGCATACACACACAGATATATATATACATATACATATATATATGCACATACATATTTACGTATGTATATATGCATATGTATGTATGAATGTGTGTGTGTATGTGTGTGTGTGTGTGTGTGTGTGTGTGTGTGTGTGTGTGTGTGTGTGTGTGTGTGTGTGTGTGTATGCGTGCGCGTGTGCGTGTGTGTGTGTGATTTATACAGGTATGGCTATTTTGCTTTCTACATCCTGAATACACTTAAGCAATCGTCCATCTCCGTTCGACTCTTCCAACACTGCAACTCAGCTATGACTAAACACAAACACTAGCACCTATACCACCACAAGTACCTGTCACCATTACATGCACCATCACTATTACGATCAACCCGTCACCACCACACCACCACTACTACCACCATCACCACCAACAACAACACCAACACCACAACATAATCCACCAATAAAATGTAGCGAGGAAGGTTAACATAAAATGCCACATTATTTCTGCAATGAGCGGAGTGTTATTGTTTAACAACTTTGCAAAGCAATTTATGTCAATAATCTTTTAGCAAAAGCAACAACAATTGTAATTCTTTCTGCCATAGGCACAAAGGAAGAGGATTAGTCGATTACATCGAGCGCTAGTACTCAACTGGTACTTATTCTAACGGTCCCAATAGGATGAAAGGTAAATTCGACTTCGTCGGAATTTCAGTTCAGAATGTAAAGAGCCGGAAGAAATGTTGCGAAGCATTTTGCCCGAACGCGCTAATGATTTTGCCATCTCGTCATCTTAAGAGTTTCATATTTTGGTACAAGGCCAGCAATTTTTAGGAGAAGGGTATTAGTTGATTATGTTGACCCCTGTAATTGACTAGTACTTTATTTTATCGACCCGATAAGTTGAAAGGCAAAATTGATCTTGGTGGAATTTGATCTTATCTCTGGTCCGATGCTGCAAACACGCTGCTTTAATAATGATAATGATAATAATAATAATAATAATAATAATAATAATAATAATAATAATAATAATAATAATAATAATAGTTGTTATGGGGATAATAGTAATAATGGTACACCCCTCCTACGTGACCTGTGGTATGTGCTAATCGCTATAAATAGGATGACATCGGTCAGTGTCGGTAGAGAGAACGAAGTAGATGGTCATAGATAGTCGTGGTCGTACTTGTCTTACTAACTATACTGCTATACCAGAGTGGGCATTAATACAATCCGACTTCACAAAGGTAAACAGTCAAGACAAAGAGCGCGATTAGGTTGTAAGATATTTTGTTAGTTGAACGATATTTCAACAACACGTCTGTCTTTGTCAAGTTCAAAATAAGAAGTGATAAAAATTCAAAATTACAGAAATTTAAACGTAAAGTATGAACGAGAGCAACTACCGTCCATACGTTGATGGAATGACATCATCAGTTTTTAAGTTACAATTTTATAACAGACGAAAAGAAAAAGACAGAAAAAAAAATTGAAAAAAGAAGACAGCAGAAAAAAAGGGAAAGAAAAAGAGAGGAAGAAGAATATTTAATCAAACAGTTTTGTATAAATTTGATGATATTCTCCT
>NC_068985.1:55483594-55484067 GCF_001194135.2 Octopus bimaculoides | reverse complement strand
TATATATATATATACATGTATGTATAGACGCATACATACATATGTATGTATATACACACACATATGAATGCATGCACGTATACACACATACACACACACACACACACACACACATTCTTTTAACTTACTTAAGAGAATTGAGAATTTCCGTATTGTCTTTGATGACAGATGTTTAGATATACTTATTTTAGAGACCTTTCATTGTGGAACGCTTCTTGCTTCTAGCTGACAATAATCCATCCCACGAGATGACAAATGGAATGAGTTTTATTTTATAGTTACATAAACTTTTTCAATAATCATCCAATTGTATATATTTTTGAATTTGATGTTTTCAGAGTTTATCAATATCAAAAATTCTAAAAGAGTATTGTAATTTGCTTGAAGCATTGCAACATGTATAAATAATATGAATGTTCAAAGATAAAAGAAAGAAAATCTTTGAGTAATGCAGGTGAGAAGTAAACCAATAT
>NC_068985.1:55482228-55483432 GCF_001194135.2 Octopus bimaculoides | reverse complement strand
TATATATATATATATATATGGTGATGTGAATAAATGAATAGAAAGAGAAAAGATATTGTATCACTTTATACAGGTTGTTTAATGATTCTATAATATTTCGAGAAAGATTCTCCTTATCAGCTACAAGAATGAAAGACCCTTATATTTCAAGAGTTTCGGAGAAAAGTGTTACCAGCTGGCCATTTATCTAATAGCTAACTATATCTTGATTCGCCTAAGTGATCTTTAAAATTAATAAGTTACATGTTCGCCGTAGTATTTAATGTTGAAATAAGAATGAAATAATTACAACTATATTTTGAAGTAGAAAAAAATAGAAAGCAAACAATCCAAGAAAACCGGAAGTTAGCGACTAACTTTTCGATGACATTTGTCCAAATATCTTCGCAAGAATTGTTAAGTGTTATAATTTTTTGTGTTAGTAAAGGCGACGAGCTAGCAGAATTGTTAGCACGCCAGGCGATATGCTTAGCAGTCTTTCGTCTGTCGTTCTGAGTTCAAGTTCTGCCGAGGTCGACTTTACCTTTCATCCTTTCGGGGTCGATGAAATAAGTACCAGTTGAACACTGGGATCGATATAATCGGTTAGCCCCCTCCCCCAAATTTCAGGCCTTGTGCTTATTGTACAAAGAATTATTTTTATGTTAGATAACCTACTATGGTTAGTCAATATACATACATACATATGTACGCTTGATTCAGGTGACCGTATATGCTAACACTATAGAAACAGAGACAGTGACGTTTTAAATTTCACGTTAGTAATATTACGGTGGTGAACACAGTCGTCTTAGATTCTCAAGTATCACATTTAAGGTAGCCTCGTCTTTTAATAACTTTCCAAACATTCCTTTAACTTAGTAGTTATTTTTTGCCTTCTGTGTAGAGAAGACACAAGAAGTATCTGCTGTGTCAACCTAGCAGAGATCACGACATAAGTCTGTATTTCAGAGAACAAAAATAACGTATATTGAATGTTAAATTCGATGTTAAATTCAGGTATCTCTTTCTTCCTCCGCCTCGTCTCTCTCTCCTTCTCTCCACACACACACACCACACACACACACCACACACACACACACACACACATACATGCATATACTTATATGTATGCATGCATGTAAGTATATATGTGTATGTATATATATGTGTGTGTATGTATATATATACATATACATATATATATATATATATATATATATAT
>NC_068985.1:55480629-55482126 GCF_001194135.2 Octopus bimaculoides | reverse complement strand
TATATATATATATATATATATATATATATATATATATATATATATATATATATTCATAGATATATATATTATACACACACACACATGAAATCTTATACACACACATATACACACACACGAAATCTTATGTATACATACAAATATACACATATTGCGAACATGCATACATAAATGCACACGCAAATACACACAACGCATCCACACGCACATACAGTCTCACACATACATACAGTCACATACACACAACGCACGCACTCGTACAATCTTACACATACATACAATCACACGCGCGTGCGCGCATCCACACACACACGCATGCACACACTCACATACACACGCGCACAGACACACACACACACACACACACACACACACACACACACACACACACACACACACACACACGCACACCTGCGCGCGCGCGTAAAAGATTTCCTGAAAAGAATTCTTTAAAAGCTATTTTTTCTCGAAATAGAGTTTCTGAAAACTGATAGATTAGTTAAGTTAAATATAAATCAAAAACTAAATTTTGTTTAAATTCACCTCCAATTCTGGCTTCTTAATATATAAAATATATACATTTTAACATTTTTCTCTCAAAAATCGTATAGAAACAATTATTTTTAGTTCAATTTTGTCATGATTTAACCAGAAACGGAAGTACAGTGCCCAGAAGTTTTGTAGGGTTTCAGACACTTGTAAATGTAAATGGGGCGGGATGAATCATAAACCATTGGTTATTGTAGAAGTTGTTTTATCTCCATACTAGTCTGAGTGTTTGTACATCTGAGTGCAGTCTGCTAAGGGTACCCCAGGACCAAAATTGTTGTGTTAGACCGAGTAATGGATTAAATATAATTACAAAAACAGACAGATACGACCTAACAGGTCAACACATAGTTTCCGGCTCCAAAAGTCTACACAAAGGATTTCGGTGAAGCTAAGGTTGTAGCAGGAGACAAAAAAGTCGTGAGAGCGCCTTGCAGTGTTCTTGAGGTCTAGGTGCGAAATTCGCTACTAGGCACAGCTTACTTTTCATCCTTTCTGGGTTGGTAAATAAAGTAGCTGTCCTGTACTGGTGAGACGAATCTCGTCACTGTCGTCGTCGTCCTCCTCCTCTTTCTGCTTCTCGTTCTCCTCCCCCTCTTCCTCCCCTCCTCCTCCTCCTCAATATCTACAATAACTATTGCTTAACCATTTTCTCACACCGTCTCCGATGAAGGTATATATAAAATATCCCGGAAATAGCTGTAAGACCTATTTATAAATAGCCTTTCACAGCCTTGGATTTTTATCTCATTCTGAATTTTTTTTTATATATACTCATGCTGATATATGACCTAAGTTGGACTCCTCATTTGCATAATCACCGAACCTGGAATTTAACTATAGTCTGTCCATAGCACTTACTCAGCATTACCTGACACCTTTGGGTCTTATTGACACTATTACCTCTCAACCTCTCTCTCTTTCTTCTCTCTCTCTCTCTCTCTCTCT
>NC_068985.1:55477399-55479086 GCF_001194135.2 Octopus bimaculoides | reverse complement strand
ATCATGCAAGACCGCACGTTTCTTTGGGAACCAGACAAAAATTGCTGCAGCTTGGCTGGGATGTGTTACCCCACCCTCCATATTCACCAGATATTGCTCCTTTGGATTTCCACTTATTCAGGTCTCTTCAGAATAGTCTTAATGGTAAAAATTTCAATTCCTTAGATGAGGTAAAAAGATACCTTGATGAATTCTTTACCATGAAACCACCTCATTTCTGGGAAGAGGGTATTTTCAAGTTAAAGGAAAGATGAAGACGCATTGTGCAACAAAATGGTTCATATTTGGTTGATTATAAATGTAATGGTAAGTATTTATTGACCTTTTACTTTTCTTTAAAAATCGGCACGAACTTTCCGGACAACCCAGTATTTGTAGTACGGGCAATCCCCGTCATGCATCGATCCCAAACATTCCATATAAGTAATGGAAATGGAGGTTCAAGATGTCACCTCCTCTGTCCTCTTCCTCTAGGTGGTCCCATATAATTATTTTCACTGTGGAATATCATCATCATCTACAAATAGTTCATATCTATCTACATCATCAACCGGTAGGAAGGCAAGAGCAACAAAACTGCCATCTTCGTGACATCTGCATTTTAGTCCTTGCACAACATACTTGTGCACATTTTGTCCTAAATGAAACAAGCAGCATGCCAAATTCGACCCAGGAGACGATTCCAGAAATCCGTTATGGGCTGCTTTTTCGAAATCCATAATTATATTATCAGGTCCCTCATTCTGCAGTAATTCATTTATTTTGGCAAAAAATCTACTATAAGTATCTTGACTTTTGTCAGAGGGCATTAAAATTATCAATTAGAATGTTAAGTATATATAACTGAAAAAATATACTCTTCTACTCTTGGCACAAAGCCCGAAATTTTGGAAGAGAGGGTATAGTCGATTAGATCGACTCCAGTACGTGACTGGTGCTTAATTTATCGACCACGAAAAGATGAAAAGTAAAGTCGACCTCGGCGGAATTTGAACTCAGAACATAAAGACAGACGAAATACCGCTCAGCATTTCACCCGGTGTGCTAATGTTTCTACCAGCTCGCCGCCTTAACTGAAATAATATACTAGAGCAGCACTTAAATGTTTCATCTGTGCTGTTTTAACTCTCGAAATGCTTCGTCACTTGCAAATATTAGGATTCGTTTTGAATTTTCCATCCCGCTGTCATACTGTAAAAACGTTTCATCATTGTCAAGGTAGGAGTAATCACTTGGAATGGAAAACCTAACATTTGTAAGTGGGGTGGCAGAATAGTTGGAATCAGCTTGCCTCCAACGTCTAATATTCCTATTATGCTGTGCAAACGGATGTATTTGCGACAATGTACAGTCATTTAAATTCTGAACTTCACTAGCGATAACTGAACGAGGGGCATCACGAGATGAAATAGACTTTACTTTAATATTTGAAACTATTATCCTTGCATTTACCTCTGCAGAAGTTGAAGCATAATTATGGATTCCATTTTTCTTAAGCTCTTTATAATTTTTATCTGTAAGAAGTCTCACCTTTCACCTCCAGTATATCTTCAATCCATCTGCATTCTGCTTATTTTTGTGTATATATAATTTCCTTGATCGACCACTTTGATTTTTCCTTTCTCTAAAGTTATGATTTTGCAGGTAGTTATGTTGATGGGTAGGCGTATTGAATGAATTTAATTCG
>NC_068985.1:55476549-55477048 GCF_001194135.2 Octopus bimaculoides | reverse complement strand
TGTGTATATATATATAGAGAGAGAGAGAGGGGGGGGGAGAAAGAGACAGAGACAGAGACAGAGACAGGCAGACAGAGACAGACAGAGACAGACAGACAAACAGACAGACAAAGTGAGACGAGTGACAAACAGATATATCCCAAGTTCGATCCCAGTGCATGGCATCTCGGCTAAATACCATTTTCTGCATCCTTCAATTGACTTGGAATTTGGGAGTGAAACTGTATAGAGACCCGTTACATTGATAATACCCATAATTCAAAAAAGTTACGGCTTTGTCCCTCTGATTCTGCCTGAGAATTATGTTAAGGGTTCACATGTCTATGGTATACTCAGGCACTTACACGTTAATTTAAGAGTAAGTAATTCAATTGATTTAACAGTTGAATCTGCATCATTAAACAGCAGAGATCATCTCTGTATATGAGTGTGTATGTATGCACGTATATATGCATGCATGTATGTTTCTATACACACGCGTGCACACTCGCGCGCGCAC
>NC_068985.1:55470871-55476048 GCF_001194135.2 Octopus bimaculoides | reverse complement strand
CATACATACATACATACATACATACATACATACATACATACATATATATATATATATATATATATATATATATATATACATACATATATACATACATACATACATACATACATATACATACTATATACATATACATACATATACAATCATGCATACGTTTACAAACATGCATACGTATACAAATATGCATATGTACATATATCTATATATATATATATATATATATACATATATATATATATATATATAATTATATATATATACGTATGACTGCATGCATGCATGCATGCATTCATGTATGTATATAGTTTGTTATATTACGTAATAATGATATATATATGTGTGTGTGTGTGTGTGTGTGTATATATAATGTTATATTACAAAATATATATGTATATGTATATAAGATGATGATGATGATAACCACGAGGACGCTGACACCGACAGTTACGTCAGACAGTGGAAGAGGAACGAGAAAAGGCAACGATGAAGACAGTGAATGATGAAACAAAACTTCACTGTAATAAACACCCACTTCCTTCAGCTTCATTATTTTCTCTGTTATCTACCTGCTATCTGTCTTACCTGATGGTGGAGTTCACAATGTCAGATGCAAATGATTTAAGGGAGGGAGACGACGAAGATGAAGGAAGGAGTTACAGGTGGAAAAATAAATGATTTTATATGATGTGTGAAGTTGCTTGTGATCGTCACAGAGTTTGGCTTGGGAAGTATTTATTCATACTGGGACAATTTTATTGAATAACATGCAAGGTGCAACGAAATAAACCTCACAAATGCACCATTTGTGTGTGTGTGTGTGTGTGTGTGTGTGTGTGTGTGTGTGTGTGTGTGTGTGTGTGTGTGTGTGAGTATAAAATGACGGAAAACAGGGATAACAGGGATTAAATAAGCACTCCGTGTAATAAACCTGGCTAACAGGTTCTTCTTCTTTAGGTGCCATGTCCATATTGTACGATATATGCGATTGTGTCCTGCCACAATTCTCTGTTCTTTGTTTTTTGTAATAGTTGCATTTCATGATGTTTAATGCATCTTCCTTCCAAACAGTTTGTCAAGCCTGACATCCATATCATCCTTGTCCTTCCTCTGCATCTTTTCCCTTCAATCTGTCTGGTCAGCGTTAAATCCTCCAGGCCCTCTTTCCTCATCAAATGTCCAAGAAATCTCAGTTGCTTAGTCGTTATATTACGATGCAGTTACCTATTTACCGCAACCCTAAAGATGACTTCTTCATTAGACACTTTGTCCATGCAATCCTCAATATTCTCCTTAAAAACCACATTTAACTGCTCTCCAAGTACTTTCTCATTTCTTATGTTATAATCCATACCTTACTTCCATACATTTAACACAAGGTAGACATAGCAGTTCAATATACGGATCTTGGTCTTGATGCTCAGAATTCAGTTTCTCAGGATATTATGCAATTTTGAGAATACAGATTTTGCCAGCACTATTCGTCTTTTGATCTTCACACATCTTGGGTCTTCTGTGATCTAAGTTTCAATCAGTCAATCCAGCTCCCTTTATTCTTTGAATTTCCTGTCCTGATCTTCTATCGCTTGTTCATCATTGAAAGGATCTCAGTCATCCATCTCTTATTTATTTTTTTCTATTTTCCTTTGGCAAGATTTCCTGGGCTGTTTCTACTAAGGTGTTTCTCATTATTTCCCAGGTAATCTCCTCTTCATTATCAATCAACTGCTTAAATCTATTCTCTACATTGTTGGAATACTCCAATTGCAACTCTGGATTATTCAGCCGCTTAATATCCAGTTTCTCCGTAGTTTTCGCTCTCTTCAATTTCTTTAATTTACATTGTGTGCATACCACTGGTACATGATTGCTTTTACAGTCTTATCCTGGATATGTTTTTGCACATATTACTGGTCTTTTAAATCTGTCATTCATGGAGATATAATCAATCTGATTTCTCAAGATGTCACGAGGGTCCTTCCATGTGTAAACTCTTCTAGGGTGTTTCTTAAGCCATGAGTTCGTAATAATAATATTCTTTGTCTCACATCATTGTATTCAGCTCTCACCTCACTCATTTTTCTCGCCAATTCCATACTAACCAACTGCTTTGCCATCCTGTCCACGACCACCTTCGCATTCAGATTTCCCATGAAGATCTTAGTTTTATCTGACTTGCATTGATATTTGGCTTCCCTCAAGGTTTCATCAGTCTCATCATAGAATTCATCAGTCTTCTCTTCTCTGCTATCTGCTGTGGGTGCATAAACAACTGTGATGGAGATGTTAAATGAACATCCATGCAGTTTGACCAGCAAAATCCTTTCACTTACTGTTCAGTGATGAAGGACATATTTTGCCATATCAGGATCTAACAACAGTCTTACTCCTATGTCATGTTCATGTTTGTTACCACCTGTATAAATCCTCTTGATATCACCGATGATGAGGTCACCATTATTCGGCCACCTTGTTTCATTATGCTAGGGTGTTGATGTTTAATCTCATCATCTCTTGCTTAGCATTTTCAAGCTTGCCACTATGATATAAAATTCTCACAATCCAGGTTCCAGCTTGGATGATACTTCTGCTGTTAACAGTAGTTTGCTTGTATTCGGGATCCGCCTGCTGCTCATGGGATGCCCTACTGGGCGAGGAGCAATCCTTATTAGACAGACAAGACCCCTATACGCCGTTACCTTCCAGTATTGAATTACGACTACCCATGATTGTTCTTTGGAATTGTAAAGTATTGAAGTGGTTTCCCGTTAAATACTGCAGAGTGATGGCTACATCTAAAGTTCCCACAACGCCCGCCACTTAATGAAGATCTGCTGTTGTCCATCACTCAAGGATCATTCACCGAAACACTTGTGCTGTACCGCTGCTGCCCGGTGCAGGCCTATTTAAAGGCGGCCTGAACTCACCCTACCACAGCAACGACTATGTAGATGTACCGTTTTTAATGATCCCGTTGAGGCCACCCTTTTGTTACTGTGGTTCCCCTTTCAGCCGCCTTTTAAAACACGTAGAGAATACATGCCAGGTATTATTTTAAAGCCACATCCCCAGGCATAATCCATATACGGATTGCTATAATCAAGATTATTGCAATCCGTATATGTTATTTATACCGTGTAACAAGTGCTAACTGTAAATCCGAAGTTCCTCACTTAATAAGTAATTTGGTGAATTAAGCACAGAGTATATCAGAAATGAAATAAAGAATGAAGAATCACATTTATACGATACTTTATCGCTTATATATATTTCAGTTCGTTCAGTAAACTGCATCCATTATACATTGTGGTATGCATTCTTAATCGATT
The DNA here is from genome assembly GCF_001194135.2 of Octopus bimaculoides. Lineage (NCBI taxonomy): Eukaryota > Metazoa > Mollusca > Cephalopoda > Octopoda > Octopodidae > Octopus > Octopus bimaculoides. The sequence continues at coordinate 55,472,719 of NC_068985.1, read as the reverse complement.
CATTAATTGATCAATTAATCAACCAATTTATGGCACAGGCGTCTCTCGAACCATTCTCTGCAGAGCCTTTAAAATATTTGTTAGATGTTTGTTCTTTTTTCTTTCTTTTATAATTGTCTTTTTTACCTTTTTCTGATGATGTACACAATCAGAACTAACGGAAACGGTCTGTTAAAAGTGGACGTATCAGATTTTCTCCTCTTATTCATTACCCTATAGCGGGCTCATACTCTTGAGAATTGATGTTGTTATCAGATGTTGGTGAAGTAAAGTCTGTGAGAAGACAATAGGGATAGAGTGTGCCTGATGTCTAAATTAATTTATCCGTTAAAGTGGAGAATGCATTTAAGTATGTAAGGTTATTTGAGTGCAAACCAATACTCAGTAGAAGACAGAATGTAATAACATTGCCTTTCTAGATTATTAGAGAATTTCATGTTTACAATCGTTTCATGTGTGTGTGTGTGTGTGTGTGTGTGTCTGTGTCTGTGTGTCTGTGTGTCTGCGTGTTATTGTGTGTGTGTGTGTGTGTGCGCGCGCGCGCGCGCGCGTGTATCGTCGTCGTCGTCATCGTCTCCAGCTCATATCCGAGCATTGGGTTCGTCAGTTTCTATCCAGTCTCCTCGGCTGATATTTGTGCCGAATGTGACTTTGGAGTCGGTGGTCAGAGAGTCGTCGGCAGGATTCACACAGGATGGCCGGTGCAGGTCGAGGATGTTCAAGACGCTCCTTTCTTTTCCTGCGTTTTACCTCCTCATTCTGTTGTCTGTTCTGCTCGAAGGAGCCGGCTCCATTGTGGACAGCAGTCCTCCAGACTGTCCTATCCATGGCAATCTGTTCCCATGAGGATGGTTGAATGTTAGTTTGAGCCAGGGTCCGTTTGAGCTGATCTTTAAAACGGAATTTCGGACCTCCTCTGGATCTTGTTCCGATTTCAAGTTCTCCGTAGAGCATGATCCTCGGGAGACGAGAGGGCTCTATACGCTGGGCGTGAGCTGCCCAGCGGAGACGATGGAAAAGAATAGTGGCTTCGACGCATGGTAGTGAGGCGCGGCGAAGAACCTCGTTGTTGGTACTGTGATCTTCCCATCTATATTGAGGATCTGTCTTGGCTTGGATTGCTGGAAGCATTAAAGACGCTTGAAATCACGGCGGTACAGCGTCCAAGTCTCACAAGCGTAGAGAACAGCTGACAGGACAATGGCACGGAAGACCATAATCTTTGTCCGGATGGTCGGCGTGTGATTGAAGAAAACACTTTGGTTGACTCTACCGAAGGTGGAGTAGGCCGCCCTGATCCGGTTCTCTACATCCTTTTCACACGTGGGGGTCTTCGAAAGGCTACACCCAAGGTATGAGAAGTGTTTAGCTTCTAAGGCTTGGCCGTTGATGCTAATGTTCGTGAGTGGACTGGTCTGGCCTGGCGCAGTTTGGATCAGGCTCTTCGACTTTAATGTGCTCACTTGCATCCCGAAGCTTTCGTAAGCCGCGTTGTAAAGATCGGCTGTCCTTTGTAGGCCATTTGCGGTCCTGCTCGAGGTGGCATTGTCGTCGGCATACTGCATCTCACGGACTGAGATGGCGGAGGTCCTCGTCTTTGTGCGGAGACGTGTGAGATTGAAGAGTCTGCCATCCAAGCGATAGCGGATGTTGATGGAAGGCGAATCTAGTGGGATTTCGTTGAACACGGCGGCCATATACAAAGAGAAACAGGTTGCTGCCAGAATGCGCCCTTACTTAAGACCCCCAGTGATGGGAAACGGGTCTGTGAGGGTTTTTTTATGGCATACCTTGTCCACCATGTCGTCGTGAAGGGAGCGGGCCAGGGCAATGAAGTCCTCCGGACAT
>NC_068985.1:55468456-55470351 GCF_001194135.2 Octopus bimaculoides | reverse complement strand
TCATGCGCTCGAATGCCTTGTTGAACTCTTGAGGCGTGGGCGGCGGGGACATCTAATGGCAGATGGCGAGCTGTGGGGTGTTTTGGAAGAGAACGTCAGGAGTGCGTGAGTGGTCGTTAAGTAGGCTCTCGAAATAGGGCTTCCAGCGATCGAGGATTCCCTGGGTGCCAGTTATCGTAGAGCCAGCTGTGTGCTTCAGTCAGAGAGACAGACAGACAGAAAAAAAGAGGGTGAGAAAGAGAGAGACAAAGAAATTTAGGGAGAGTTGATGATGTTTTATTAAAAGTAGTAGTTTTGATGGTGGCAGTGGAAGTAATAATAAAAGAGAGAGAACGAGTAGGTATGTGAGAGAAAGAAGGAGGTGATGTACAACTTTTAACAATGTCTCTTTGACAGAAATTCTTGTCGCCAATATACTGAGCAATATCCTTTTCTATTCTAGGCACAAGGCCCGAAACATACTAAACACTCATTTTTGTTTTATTTTTTTTGCTTTCTTTAATACACACACACACACACACACACACACACACACACACACACACACACACACACACACACACACACATATATATATATATAAAATATACTTTAATTGAAATAAAGTTTCCTTAATATTAAACATATCTAATATATTAAATGTGAATGTCAATGTGTCACACTTTTTCAACTTGAATAAATCCTTTCTACTGGAAGCACAGGCCTCAAATTTTGGGGGAAAGAATTAAGTCAATTACATCGACCCCAGTACGTAACTGGTACTCATTTTATTGACCCCAAAAGAATGAAAGGTAAAGTCGACCTCGGCGGAATTCGAACTCAAAATCTAACGGTAGACGAAATACCGTTAAGCATTTCGTCCGACGTACCTACGATTCTGCCAACTCGCCGCATTAATATAATATATTAATATAATATAATATAATATAATATAATAAACGTGAATGTGAGTGTGTCAATGTGTCACACCTTTTCAACTTTACTCCCAGAGGTCGTGGGCCAACATACCATACCATTTTGGAATCAGGCTGACTCCGTGATTAAATTAAAAACATTCCGGGCCGAATCCGGACCCACAATCCTGAAATTTTGGATTCCCAAGTTTTCATTACTGTGATTGTTTACGGCGATTTTTTTACGTGACTTTTTGCGACAAATTTTTTTGATAACAATTTTTATAATCTAAAGATTAACTCCGTGAGTAAATTAAAATCATTCCGGGCCAAATCCGGACCTGCAATCCTGAAATTTGAGATTCTTATGTTTTCATTACTGCGACTGTTTACGGCGATTTTTTTACATGATTTTTGCGAAGAATATGATCATCATTGGGATGACTCTGGAGGAAGCAATTGCAAAAATTCTCCAAAACAAGTCAGAGACCTGTCTGCAGATATTCCCATTCAGGGTCAGTTGCTTAAAAGCCGCCCTATCGGACAGGTTTTAAGCTAGTATATATATGTGGGTGGGGGTGTATGCATGCATGTATGTATGTATGTGTGTAAGTATGTGTGTGTGTGTTAAATAAAATGAGACAACAAATTCAAAGGTGTGTGGAATTTTCAGGACATTTATAAAAAGAAATTTAGTCTTACAGCTGTTTCTGGGATGTTAGGGATATCTGATGAAGCGATATCCCTAATATCCCAGAAACAGCTGTAAGACTAACTTTCTCTTTATAAATGTCCTGAAAATTCCACTCAGCCTTGGCTTTGTTGTCTCATTTTATTTAACATGCACATGCGCATACAAGACCTGCATTAGACTCCTCACTCGTATTATTATCGAACCGAGAGTTTGACTACGGTCCTTCCATAGCACTTACATAGCCTTACCTGCTACCTTAGGTTTTCTGGATACCAATACCTCTCATACCTATATATATATATATATAT
>NC_068985.1:55462325-55468398 GCF_001194135.2 Octopus bimaculoides | reverse complement strand
ATATGGATATATATTAATATGCAAGTATGCCTGTGTGTATGTGCCGATGATTGCTTGCATTTATGCATATATGTGTGTGCCTATGTATGTATGTATGTATATGTGCTGCTTTGCATGTTTTGTTTTATGTATGTCTTCTCATACATATTTAGACATGCTCATATATACTTAAATGATAAATTTCTTGAAAGTTTTACAGGTTTTTACAGTTCCAGTGATGGATTGGATCTGTAGTCTTTGATTCAGCTTTCTCCTTTCTGGTTTTGAGAAGCCCAACTCCTAAAGATTGGCATTCAGGCAGTGTGTTACATATCCCAGAGCTCCAATAATTACAGGTATAAATCTGAGCTTGTAATCTGGATAGAGTAACTGCAGATTTTTCAATTGTTCGGCGTAAGTGTTCTCTTTTTTACTGATTTTCAGCTAGGCAGCTAATTTCCACAACTGTACAGTTTCTCTTCTCTATCTCAAATCATTATATCAGGTCTGTTGTGCTTACATTTTATTGGGGTTTTCACTGGGACATTCCACCTGTACTCCTTTTTATTGTGAGTGGCTATGGCTTCGACCATATTATGGGTTCTTATTTCTTTGTCCTCGAATTTATCCTTCCAACGGATTTCATCGTATAGTATCCTACCTACAACATCATGTCTCACCGATAGATAATAGCGTGATGACACTTTCGGACAACTGCTTATGGTGTGGGTGATATCTTCGGCGTCAACTTCACAAAGTCTGCATCGGTTGTCACATTTTACGGCTTTTCCTGCATCTCTATCCCTTTTGTGCATCAGGTATGTATGTATGTATGTATACATGCATGTTTGAATGCAAGAATGGACGAACATACGTATATATGCATTGATGTATGTATATGTGTGTATGTGAAACTCATACACTGGTCACAAAATTTAAGTTAATCACACTTCATATATGGAATCCTTCTACGTCTCTCTTGATGACGTAACAAACACAGTTGTATCTTTGCCAATATCTATATATTTAACCACATAACAACAGCAACAACAACAACCAGAACGTCATCAATAACAACATTAGGCTGAAGCTAAATCATGTGTTAATTATCTCACCTGCGTAATTCTTGAAACTGCCGTCCAACTTACGTAAGCTAATGTTTGTGTGTGGGAGAAAATGTGTGCGTGCGTGTATGTGTGTGTGTGTGTGTGTGTGTGTGTGTGTGCGTGCGTGCGTGCGTGCGTGCGTGCGTGCGTGCGTGCGTGCGTGCGTGCGTGCGTGCGTGCGTGCGTGCCTGCCTGCCTGCTTGCCTGCCTGCCTGCCTGCCTGCCTGCCTGCCTGTCTGCATTGGTTGGTTGGTTGGTTGGTTAGTTCGATATTGTCAGGATTAATCTATAATGGGTCTGGAATATTCAGTGAATAAAAAGAACTTTCTAGAAGAAATTATGATGGGTCACAGATTTAAACAGTAATACTGTATTTTGGTGAGGGAACTAATCAGTGGAAATAAGAATCTGAAGACAGCAGAAACATATTTCCATATCTATAATGTAGGCACACGGCTTGAAATTTGAAGGAGGGTATGGTCGATTAATCTTACCCTAGTATTTAACTGGTACTTTATTCTATAGACTTGAGGAAGAATGGAAAGTAAAGTCGATCTTGATGGGATTTTAACTCAGAATCTACAGCATTGTACATAACAAAACAGCACAAAATATTTTGTGTGTCGCTCCATCAACTCTGAAGCGACACAAGTTTTTTTTTATATTGGTTTCAAATTTTGGCACAAGGCCAGCAAGTTCGGAGAGGGTCTAGTCGATTACATCGACTTCAGTGCTTAACTGATATTTATTTTATCGACTCCGAAAGGATGAAAGACAAAACCGACCTCGGCGGAATTTGAACTCTGAACGTAAAGACGGACGAAATGCCGCTAAGGATTTTTCCCGACTCACCACCTTGACAAAAGTTTTTATATTAACGAGTCCAACGGAGGTAGGTGATAGAATCGGTAGGGTAACGGACTAAATGCTTTGTTGTATCTACTTAAGGTAAACTTGCAGGAGCAACGTTCTGGCACAGAGATTGATTACATGGGAGGACGTAATATGAGGGTCTACTGCAGGTGGTGAGCATCGAGGTAACACTGAATAGTATGTCATTATGCTGGGTCTGCATGGTTCTGGTGGTTCACGAAAACCAGGACACAATCCTAGAGTGATGTAAGTAGGCATTTGAAGTTTTGAGTTCAAATTTCATGTAGGTCAACTTTCATTTTTTCAACTTTCCAAACAACAGTAAAATATTTGGATCAATATAATCCATAAACATCACACTTAAAATATGTAATTTTCTGTTTCGGTGAGAAATCAATATAATCTATTGTACTCTCCCCCGCAACAACTGTATGGTTCATGCCTGTTAAAGAGCTTTCTAAAACTTTCCCTTAACCAAAGTTAACACAGCATTAAGTGTTAACAATGGTTCAACTACTTGAACACTGGTTCAACTACGTGTGCGTACAGAGAAATAGCTGTGCTGTGACATTACATGGAAGAGTAACGCAAGGAAATGTAGCACCTTGCTTCTGAATTAAAGCACAGTTCAAAAAGTTGAGCAGAGGAAGTTGATAGCGGAGTACGCCAACACAATTTGTACGGGTAAATACTGGTTACTCTCCACACCAAATGACTTAACCAATTGAGATATTTTGAGATTATTAGGAATTCGTACCTGCAACTGAGCACCAAAGCACCTTCCTCTAACCTGCTAGGGACTCATAGAATGAGCTTTTTCTCAGAACTGTTAACACACCGTAAATATAATGTTCCTACCACTTATAGTAGTTTGCTTATAGCAGGCTTATTGTTCGACTTAGCTATTTATAGAAGGAGAGGTCTCTAAATTTTTCTTAAATGTTCTATATTATGTAATTTATTTGTATCTTCTTCTCCGGACATTTTGTTCCCTTATATCTTATGTCTGATTTTCTACTTCTCTATTTTATTATTAAACTCTATTTCCTGCTAGGTAATATTCTCCACCGAGGTGGACTAGACCGATGTGAGTTAACTGCATTGACGATAGAATCTACATATTACTAGACAAAATACGAACCATCGATGCTTCGGTTTCTAGTCCAATCCTTTACCGATTCAATCATCTGCGATTTGGAAAATTAAATGATTTTCTCGTATAGAAGAAAAATTCCAATACACGATAAATAGGAGAAAATAAATTGCTAAGTACAAATAATAAACATCACAGTGAAAAAAGTATTTATATTTCTAAATAAGACTCGGAAATAACAAGTAATTTTACGTAATATATTTAATCAATAGAACTCATTTCCTAATATTGAAATTAGAAATAGATATAACTCATGAAGACTATATTCATCAGAATTTAGATAGAGAAAAGTGGGGGAAGAATTTAGAGGAATAAACTTAAGGAATAATCAAGTAAACATTCTTGAGAAAATATTCAGATAAAGATTTATTGAAACCATAGAAAAATACATTAATATTAACAGGACACGAATATCAGCACTTGGAAATAATTATTCGGTTAAAAGAATTTGTAGAAATATTAAAAATTTAAATAATTGACAAGACGAAGTGAAATATGCTGTTAGGAAGAATTTAAAGAGTGAGAGAGAGGCAGAGGCAGACAGACAGACAGATACAGAAAAAGACAAAGAGTGAATCACTTCAAAGTAAAATGTTTGCGATAAATTAGAAAAATGTTCTATGGCGAGTTAAACCAATACAAAAATACACAAATAAGTCAGACTTGAAAGTTTTTTAATTTAGATTTTCGGAAAATAAAAAATATAATATGAACACCCTGGGACTAAACACAATGTAACAATTATTATTATTATTATTATTATTATTATTATTATTATTATTATTATTATTATTATATGAAACCACACACCTTATTTTGTTGGGTATAACAGAAAGTGTCAGCTGTCCACAGCCACCAGCAGACGAAGGTGACACTTTTTAACTGGTCATGCTTCAAGAACCCTGCGAAGAATTCTTGCAGTTTGAAGCAATGCTGACTTTAGTAGATGTTCTACCTTTACACTTGCACCAAACTTGTTCAGCCATGCTGGAAGTTGAGAGCTGATACTTCCAAGTGCACCAATCACTCCTGGTATCACGTCTACTCTCCTCATTGACCACAACATTCGTATTTCCCACTTCAAATCGTCGTAGTTGTTTATATTTTCTTCTTCTCTCACATTGATCCTGTTGTCGCCGGGGCATGCTATGCCGATTATCATACATGTTCTTTCTTTTTTATTCACCACAACAATGTCCGGTTTCTGATTTCTGGTCGGGTGATCGCACTGGATCATTGTATCCCACAGGATTTTGCAATTCTCATTTTCGGTGACTCCTTCTGGAGTTTGCTCATATCGCATCTTTATAGACCGTGATTTCCACAGAACTCCCAATGGTTCATTCTTACCACATTGTCAAGGCGTCTTTAGTATTCTCGCTGTGCCAGTTTTGGACATTCGCTAACGATGTGCCATACCGTTTCACCCCTATTTTTATTATTATTATTCCTTCGTAACACAGTACAGGTAAAAATGCACCGGAGTCTTTAGTCAACTGTCAAGTCACAAGGACCTCAGACAGATAATACTTTTTTAAAGATGTGCGCTGTGCCCAATAAGGCTGCTTTTTGCAAGACATCAATCTTGCATGGGAGTTCCAGTTGCCTTAAGAAGTCTTGAAGTTTCAATGGGATTGAGTCCAACGCTCCGATCACCACTAGTATCGCTTTTACATACAGTCTTGCCATTTCCGCTTTCAATTCGGAGTGCTTGGTGATTTTTTTCAACCTCTTTACTCACAACGTTCATGTCATTTGGTATGGCTACATCAATGATCTGACAGTATTTGTCTCTCTTATTTAATATGACAATATCGGTCGACGGTGTTCAATTATACGACCCGCTTAAAAAACCTTGGTCCCAGAGTATCGTTACTTTTCCATCCTCCTGCATAACTTTACTTGGTACATTCTCATACCAGTTCTCTGTTACTTCATGTTGGTATTTACGGCATAAAAGCCAATGAAGATACACACACTTTATCGTGGATGCGTTTGTATTGTGCAAAGCTCTCACATCTGCTTGTCAAGTGGGTCACATTTTCTACACCCTTTCCCTAGAGTCTGCATTTCTTCTGAGTATCAAAAGTTTTATAGACGTTATACTTCACTGAATTGGTAGCGAGAGTCTGGTCTTGCGCAGCCATGATCAGGCTTTCGGTGGTACGCTTCAAATCACCTCGCTCAAGCCATTCCCACGATGCTGTATTATCCTTAACGTCTTGTGTATTCCTTTCAAACTGTCCACGATTCTCATTTCAAGGTCTTCTTTTCTCTTCTCCTCAGCTCTTTACTTAAATTCTTCTTTGCCCATCATTTCATCTGCATTACACTCATATCTTTCGCAGCATATTACAGCAGGTCTTCATCACTATTTATCAAATACTCGGCAAGTATCAAATACTCGGCAAGTATCAAATACTCGGCAAGTATCAAATACTCCTTATACAATGGTTTATACTAATTAGTCCTCTGCCACCATTCTTTTTATTATTATTATTATTATTATTATTATTATTATTATTATTATTATTATTATTATTATTGTTCAGTAGTTTTATTTTTATAACGTGCTTTCACTTCACTACCGAGCGCAGCTCTGTGCGCCTTGGGTATGTGCTGTGGTTTGCTGTGGTGCTCTTATGTTTACTGTATTGAAAGTGTTTTGCGTAGAATGTGTGCAGTACCCAGTAGTGCAATTTTCTGTATGTTATATATATTTGTAAGTCCTGGTATTTTTGTTATGTATTTGTCTGAATATTTTTTTATTATACCTAAGGCACCTACTATGATAGGAATTGTTTCTGTTTTTAGATTCCACATTCGAGTTACCTCTATTTCCAGGTCTTTGTATTCTGAAAGTTTCTCCATTTCTTTTAGGGAAACGTTGTCATCTGCTGGTATTGATAGATCAATTAGAAAGCAGTTTTTTCCTTCATGATCTTTGACAACTATACCTGGT
>NC_068985.1:55457069-55461290 GCF_001194135.2 Octopus bimaculoides | reverse complement strand
CCTGGTGTTTTTGTTATGTATTTGTCTGAATATTTTTTTATTATACCTAAGGCACCTACTATGATAGGAATTGTTTCTGTTTTTAGATTCCACATTCGAGTTACCTCTATTTCCAGGTCTTTGTATTCTGAAAGTTTCTCCATTTCTTTTAGGGAAACGTTGTCATCTGCTGGTATTGATAGATCAATTAGAAAGCAGTTTTTTCCTTCATGATCTTTGACAACTATACCTGGTCTATTGCCCTTAATTTCTCTATCTGTGTGTATTGGCGTATCCCAGAGTATGGTTGCTTTCTCGTTTTCTGTGACCTTTTCTGGCGTGTGTTTATACCATCTTTTTTCTGTTGTTATTCCATAGTGTTGGGATAGCATCCAGTGTATATAGGTCCCAGCTCTGTCATGTCTCTCTCTAATCCTGTTGTCACATTATTATTATTATTGTTGTTGTTGTTGTTGTTGTTGTACTACATCAGTTGATTTTGTTATGGGGGTTGGTTTGAGTCTGGCGTATTCGGCTCATGATCGTAGGGTCGTGAGTTGTGTCCTTGAGCAAGACACTTTATTTCACGTTACTCCAGTCCACTTTGCTGGAAAAAATTAGTAGTACCTGTATTTCAAAGGACCAGCCTTGTCACATTCTGTGTCACGCTGAATCTCTTTGAGAACTACAATAAGGATACACGTGTCTGTGGATTGCTCAGCTACTTGCACGTTAATTTCTTGAGCAGGCTGTTCCGTTGATCGGATCAACTGGAACCCTTGGCGTCGTAACAGACGGAGTACCAGTATTTGTATACATGCGAGTTGTGTTCTTCTGCTGAGATTGTTTTATTGTTATTATTAAGGCGGCGAACTGGCAGAAATATTAGCACGCCGGGCGAAATGGTTGGCGATATTTCGTCTACCGCTACGTTCTAAGTTCAAATTCCGCCGAAGTCGATTTTGCCTTTCATCCTTTCAGAATCAATAAAATAAGTACCGTTTGAACACTGGGATCGATTATTATTTCTTTTTATCACGAGGTCAATATAACCAATTATTCCTCATCTCCAAAGTTTGATATTTTTAACCTATATCAAAATCATCTTTAACCTATTTCAAAATGCAGAGGTCACTAGATGTACAGTTTACACGAATAAATGTATAAAAATCACAATTTATATTACCCGTCCTCCGTAATAAACTTGTTTACATTAACTTAAAGCTCGTATTTCGTCTTCAAAATGCCCTTTCAAAGCTTGTGAAAAAAGCAAAAGTAAATTATTATGGAGTTTAATATGATCCATCATTTAGCCATTTCATCATCTTTATCTGGTAAACTTCTGGAAGTTGAAATCCTCAAACAGTGATATCCTTTTGAAGGTCTTATTGCTAGCAAACGATTTTCTCTTCCGGAGTAATACGATTTACTTCTAACACAGTCAGTCGGAAATTCCAGATAACGTTCCAGACAATCTTCTTCCGGCCATAGGGAGGAAATGAAACTTGATAACAAGTGACAATCATAAAGAGGCCATCCTGTCTGAAAGCAATGAGAGTCAGAATCACCCATGGAAAGTCAGCCGTTCACCTACAAGTCTTGAGTTTGATGGCTGATTGAAGAAATAACATGAATGTACTTACAAAACAATAATAAAACACTTTGATAGTCGAAGATCTAAAAGATTTCTTCCAGAAACTTTCAAAGGATATCATCATCATTCCCTTGACATTCTTGCTTCAAGTTCTAATACTCATGGTGCCGGTTACCCGGTTTCCATGGCGTATAAATAACCAAGATCAAAATACGCCCTCTGAACTGGACGCCAATCTGTCGCAGGGTTATTCATTTACATGTGAATGGACTGGAGCGACGAGAAATGAAGTGTTTTGCTGAAGAACAGAACGCACTGCCCAGTCCAGGAATCGAAATCACGATCGCAAGATCGTGAATGCAGCACCGTAAGCACTAGTCTACGTACCGTCACTTAAAAGAATAGGCTGTTGGTAAAATAATAGTCATAGTATAACAACGAAGCAAAAGTATTTCATCCCTGTACTAAAGCACATATACCTTACGAACCCCTTTGATCCTGTACTAAAGCTCCTATACCATACGAACCCCTTTGAAGAGCTAAAGCAAAAACTCTGAAGACATAAATACAACTTCTGCTACTTTTTTTGTCTCTTCTTTCGACTACAGCAGTGTATATTTCAATGCCCATTGCTGGAGAAGAGCCACCTGTCCCATGACCTCAAGTAACTTGATTTTGATGTGGTAATCATCAGCGACATTAGAGTTTTTGATACACTGTCCTGGTTCATAGCTTGGCCGACAGCGAGAGGTACACTGTACTGGTTTGCTTGGAGAATCTATGATGGCTGTGTTGTTTCGAAAATATAGAAAACCTATTTCTTTAAGATCTTGCGGAATCTAAACGTGAGTTGATACGAAAGTAGTGCCCTATTAGAAGCCTATTCCCTAATGAAGACAGAACTACCAGACTTCTTCAGAAGCTTAGTGATCTTTCTGAATACATCTTGCGTGTTAGTTTTAGTGGGCGATACCGGGATTGGGTTGTGGTTGACGTCATAGGAATTTTGTGTAAACTTTTGAGATAACGTAAGATAATTTTTTTTTTTATCTCGCAGCACATCACATAAAGCTCTAAATAATAGCTTTAGATAGAAAAAGTCGGAGGCTGCCCGTGGAACACGAACCCACATCTGCTGTAGACATGACAGCGTTATTCCGTTGTGTGTGTGTGTGTGTGTGTGTGTGTGTGTGTGTGTGTGTGTGGTATTTGACAAGGAAAAATAGCGTCTAACTACGCTGTTTACCACATATATAACTGACTGTGTGCGTGTGTATGTGTATCTGGGTGTGGGCTTGTCTATATATGCGCGAGCACTAATCTATGCGTGTGTATGTTTATGTTTTGTGTACATAAGGTTTCAGATACAGGGCGGAATAAAAAGCGGTTATATGACATTCACGTCTATTTCACAAAGGTCGGGCAAGTTTGAAGATATGTAGAGGTTCAACAGAAATTGTTTTATATAATCTTCAAACAAGTACAGACCATTGTCGTATTACCGAAGACTGGGTCATTGGTTTTGCTGGTGATTTGCTTTTATTCAAAAATGTATGGTGATGACAACTGAGGTGAGATGTAAGGAAACATTTTAATCAAAGGTCAAAAGAAGCATAAAAATCTATTTCGGTTGAATGGTACAAGCGAGTAACGTTAACGTATCGCAAATAACATGAATTTCCAGAAATTCCTGTCATCCTACACTCTATGATAAAAATACTACGCAATCGTAATTTTCATATTGTTTCTTTCATTAGCTCTAAAACTCATGAGGTTTGTTACCTGGTTTCAATGGCGTATAAATTGCCGAGGTCACAGCATTCCCCGTAAACAGAAACGCCGGTCCGCTGTAAGATTCAGGGTCGGCAATTTTGATGGGAGGGTGCAAGTTGAATACATCGACTCAAGTATTTGATTGATATCATATCTTATCGACCCAGAAAAGATGAAAGGTAAAATTAACTTATGTGGGATTTGAACTCAGAACCTAAAGAGTCATTTTGTCTGACGTGATAATGATTCTGTCACCTCGCCACCTTTTCGGACTTAAGTATTTTTCGTCCGAAAAATCAGTCTTTTTTAAGTTTTCTTTATTTCAGTTTTCTTGACACATAACCGGAACCACAGATTTGTTTTTTTGTTTTTTACCTAGCTGCCAATTTGCTAAAATGTTCTTGATGTAATCATAAATCTTATGACGTAAATTAGTCTGTATCCTTGTGTTGAGACAAACCTAAAGAATTTATGGTCTAAACAGCATCAGCAGGAATTAAATGAAATTTTCGCTTTTTATTTTTATTTTTTCAGTATCGTCAATTTCAATCAAAGTTATTGACTGTATCGATAACTAGTTATTGAAATTCAATAACAGCGATGGTTTATGGATAAATAACTGCATAGTTTTAAAAGCAAGTTAATTGATTGGACAGAATTGTATGAGCTAAATACAGGGTGCAACAAAAGCACCCTCCTAGAATCACCATTTTTGATAAACGTTTCAACACGGTAATTAAAAAAAAACGATAAAATATTAAAATACTAGCGATATGAAGACTTCTTTACCAACTACCTAATCTCGCCAGCGCTACACTCAGTATGTGAAAGAGATTTTCCCGTAAAGTATGGGAGCTTTTTCAGTAAAGTATGGA
>NC_068985.1:55454367-55456372 GCF_001194135.2 Octopus bimaculoides | reverse complement strand
GATCCGATTTTTTTCTGTCATACCCTGTACTATGGCTTTACTCTCATTCGACACAGCTGCTGCAAGCTGGAAGTGGCCACGTGGCAGGCTCTGCCTCAGATGGCTGGATGTGACTGGGGAAGTTCTTCAGAGGCTCGACGTCACTGTGGAGGATGCAGAGGAACTGACACGAAACCGCCAGCGATGGAGAGCACTGGTGGACCTGGTCGGCTCAATGCATGATGGTATCTCTGGGACCACTTACCTGGGATGATCCCCCCAGCCTCATCAAACAAGAGCATGGTGCAGCAGAAGCGGTAACTGTTTACTGGTTGATCGGCAATTGATCTGTTTTATTGATTAGAAATCAATACATATACATTGTTGTTGTTGGCACTCCGTCGCTTACGACGTTAAGGGTTCCAGTTGATCCGATCAACGGAACAGCCTGCTCGTGAAATTAACGTGCAAGTGGCTGAGCACTCCACAGACACGTGTACCCTTAACGTAGTTCTCGGGGACATTCAGCGTGACACAGAGTGACAAGGCTGACCCTTTGAATTACAGGCACAACAGAAACAGGAAGAAAGAATGAGAGAAAGTTGTGGTGGAAGAGTACAGCAGGGTTAGCCACTATCCCCTGCCGGAGCCTCGTGGAGCTTTAGGTGTTTTCGCTCAATAAACACTCACAATGCCCTGTCTGGGAATCGAAACCGCGATCCTATGACTGCGAGTCCGCTGCCCTAACCACTGGGCCATTGCGCCTCCACGCATATACATTAACACAAACACAAATATACGCAAATATAAACTCACACGCATGTACATACGTGTATTTACACAAACATATACACATATATTTGTTTTATGATTGTCCATCAAATCCCATGATGACCAGCTGCTCCTTCAGTTCTAGACCTTTTGACAACTGTACATCATCCCAATCCTAAACGTACACCTCCGGCTGCATACGAAACACTTAGATATTTCATTAGAGAAGCCTTGAATAACTCTTTTACTCTTTTACTCTTTTACTTGTTTCAGTCGTTTGACTGCGGCCATGCTGGAGCACCGCCTTTAGTCGAGCAAATCGACCCCGGGACTTACTCTTTGTAAGCCTAGTACTTATTCTATCGATCTCTTTTGCCGAACCGCTAAGTGACTAGGACATAAGCACACCAGCATCGGTTGTCAAGCAATGCTAGGGGGACAAACACAGACACACACACATAGACATATACATATATATATATATACATATATACGACGGGCTTCTTTCAGTTTCCGTCTACCAAATCCACTCACAAGGATTTGGTCGGCCCGCGGCTATAGTAGATGTCATGCAGTGGGACTGAACCCGGAGCCATATGGCTGGTAAGCTAGCTACTTACCACATAGCCACTCCTGCGCCTACACTTTTTGGTAGTACTGACTACACACCTCATCTAACCATAACCCTAATCCTTCTCCAGCTATGAGAATACCAAAGTGAACAGCAGGTAGCGACCTCTATCGCTCTTGACGGACAGGCTGGCAATGTCTCTCTGCTTAGTGGCTATCGCTAAAGAGGCTGTGCAGTGGACGAGGCCCAAATGATTTTGAACAGACATCTTGATGTTTGGTCAAGACCTCATCGACTTTTTGAAGTTCTACATAAAAAGTGCTCTTTTCCAGTGAATTTGTCAAAAGGTGGATGACAGAGGTAAGAACTGTTAAGGTGAATGAAGCTGCTTTAAGAATGCACCTGTAGATCGGAGGACAACAGTTGGACGACGGCTCGTGCTCCTGAGGATCAAGGTAATCCTGGACTTGCGGGGTTCCTTGATTATCCCTAAATGGAGGTTCTGGATCAGGAGGACTGCATCACATATTTTGCATACTGTCATTCGCCCTCCTCTTCCATTCTTCCACTCAGCTCCATGTAACTTCCAGACAAAATTACTATTATCATCATCATCATCATCATCATCATCATCATCATCATCATCATCATCATCATCATCATCATCATCATCATCATATTATT
>NC_068985.1:55453950-55454357 GCF_001194135.2 Octopus bimaculoides | reverse complement strand
TTTGCTTGTTTGTTTGTTTGCCCGTGGACAAGATATCTCAAGAACAGCTGGATGGATTTGGATGAAACTTTCAAGGATGTTTGGCCTCGTGACTGGCACGAACTGATTAGATTTTGAGATCGATCCAGTACCGGAAAAGGATTCTGGATTATTTTTCCGGTTTCTTAACTTAATTTTTGAGAACGGTCGGGTTAATTTTTAATATTCCCGTCTGCGAGAGCAGTCGCGTTTATTTCAGATATTCTTATTTTAAAAATCATCCCCGGCTAATCGTTGAGAGGACGTTGGTGTTGCCTTGGCAAAGGTTGGCGCTCTCTGAGTGCTCTTATTATTATTATCATCATCATCATCATCATCATCATCATCATCATCATCATCATCATCATCACCGTTATTGGTATTTCGTC
>NC_068985.1:55449061-55453940 GCF_001194135.2 Octopus bimaculoides | reverse complement strand
ATCATCATCATCATCATCATCATCATCATCACCGTTATTGGTATTTCGTCTGCCGCTACGTTCTCAGTTCAAATTCCGCCGAGGTCGACTTTGCCTTTCATCCTCTAGGGGTCGATGAATTAAGTACCAGTGGAACACTGGGGTCGATGTAATTGATTATCCCCCTGTCCCAAATTTCAGGCTTTGTACCTATAGTAGAAAGGATGGGAGAATAGTTAGCACGGAGGACAAAATGCTTAGCGGCATTTCGTCCATCCTTACGTTTTGAGTTCAAATTCCGGTGAGGTCGACTTTGCCTTTCATCCTTTCGGGGTTGATAAAATAAGTACCAGTTAAGCACTGGGGTATATTTTAATGGAGCTCCTTCCCCGATATTTCTGGTCTTATCCCATAATGTGAATCCATTATTGTTGTTGATGTTACTGTTGTTGTTGCAGTTGTTGTTGTTGTTGTTATTGTTGTTGTTGTTGTTTTACTACTTAGAGCTCTGGTTGATTCTGTGAGAGCGAACAGCAACCTATTGTCAGAGGTCTCATAGGGTCTCTTTCCGCAAATTATAAGCTTTGGTACCTGGATATTAACTTATCGTGCAAGACACTCAACACCCATGCACCAATCTCAAAATCCTAGCTATCCCCAATAGAGCAGTTTGGAGGGGGGGCCTGCTCTGCCCTCATATCAATTCCAATTTCTCCGACATATTTCTCGAACCTGGTTGTTAGTGCTCCCACTGCCCCTACGACTACTGGGACAATACTTACTCTCCTCATTGCCCACATTCTTGCAATTTCGTCTTTCAGTAGTCTGCATTTCTCCATCTTTTCCAGCTCTTTGTCATCTACGTGTGCATTTCCAGATATGGCAATATCTATGATTTTAGTTTCCTTTATTCTTTTTGTCTGCTACAGCAATGCCTGGTCTCCGAGAATCGATTAGGGAGTCATATCGGATTGTAAAATCCCACGGGATCTTATATTCATTGTTCTCAGTGACACCTTCTGGTTCATGCTTGTCCCATTTCTGAGCTACACCGAATAAACTTAGCCACGTTATCGTGCATCCTTTTGTAGTGCTTTTGGGTCAGCTTGCTACACTCACTCACAATATGTGAGATTGTTTTGTTTTTGCTGCCACAAAAACAAAGGGACGATTCGCTGCTCTTATCTTTTTCGAACTTTGTGTAATTCTCAGGGCTTGTCCCTTGGGCGTTGCACATCAATGCCACAGTGAATCCTTTCAGATCACTTTTTCTTAGCAATCTCCAGCTGTTGGTCTTGTCTTTCCCTTCGATTTCTCAGAGGTACTGCCCATGCATTGTTTTCATTTTCCAATTCTTTATTCTCTGTTCTTCATCATGTTTCTTAAAATTTGGTGGGTGCGTCACATTTTCGACGGGTATCATGTTATTACTTCTAACAGCGGCAAACAAAGATTCACTCTGTTGTTTGATGCATCATACTATACTGTCTTTCTTTTTGGAAACACAGATCTTGCATCCTATGAGGCCTCTTCCTCCCTTGTTGCTAGGTACATGCAATCTATCAATGTCGCTTTCTGGGTGCAGTTCTTTGTTAATTATCATCATCATCATCATCATCATTATCAGTAGTAGTAGTAGTAGTAGTAGTAGTAGTAGTAGTAGTAGTAGTAGTAGTAGTAGCAGCAGCAGCAGCATGGCAGTGAGCTGGTAGAATTGTTAGCACGCCGGGCGAAATGTTCAGCGGTATTTCGTTCGTTTTCACGTTCTGAGTTCAAATTCGACATTGCCTTTCATCCTTTCGAGGTCGATAAAATAAGTATCAGTTGAGCACTGGGGTCGATGTAATCAACTCGTCCCCTCTCCCCCAAAAAATTACTGCCCTTGTGGCAAAATTTGAAACCATTATTATTATTATCATTGAGTGAGAGAGCATTGCATGCAATCAAAGTAACACTGGAGTAAAATATACAAAGCTCAGTATACCCATAATGACTACCCGTCTGATAAGGGTACACCAGGCACATGCATCACAACCATATGTGCGCGATATGATGATTTCATATCAAGATAAACAGCGCATGACCTTGCAAGTGGGGCCCATTTAGAATTTTCTTCGGGTCGAGTGACCCATCCTGCTCAAAAGGTCCCTAAATAAGGGTTGTTTAAGGATGTTGGAAGAAACACCCATGTTTCTAGGGGTAATTATCCAAATACTAAAGAATTCTTCTCAACATATGGTTATGATGCTCTTCCACTACTTCTGCTAGTGATCAGAGATGCGCGTATCGTCAACCACTAAGGGACATGTTCAACTGGTTACGGTCAAACAACTAACAAGCAAATCTGTGGTATTGAGCAAAATATTTGTTGTATCCCATCTTTTATACGAAGACAAAACAATGTACATAGCACTTCCAATCAGTTAAGGTCAAAAGCCATGAGAGCCAGCGCTTGGTACTGCATCAGAGCATCCATCATCATCATCATCATCATCATCATCATTATCATCACCATATCTAACATACTCACTTGTTGCCGGAGGTGTCATGAATGTGCCAGCTGGGAACTAAGGTGGTACTTTTCAAGTCTGGAGAACTTCGCGGAGATTCCACGCGCAGCCAAGTAATACTGCTTTCTGATATGCTCTATTTTTTATTTTTATTCCTATAATTTCCAACCAATTTTCAATTTTTGTTACTCACTGTAGGGCACCAACAATTATTGGCATAATATACACTTTTTACATTGGTCACAACTTTTTGATTTCTATCCTCAGAGTTTCATGTCGCGTCAGTTTTTCTCCTCTTGCGACGATTTTGCTGCCATCAGGGCAAGCGATGCCAATGATCAGACATGATTTTTTTTTCCTTAGTCTACCACTACAATATCGGACTTCTGATGTTCGATTCTATGATCTCATTAGATCATGAAGTCCCAAAAGATCTTTATTCTGTCATTTTCTACCACACCCGTTGTTTCGTATTTATATAACTTTCTGGCTCATTCCAATCCAAACATGTCATAACTTTTTCTTGCATTTTCTCTGAGCTACTTTGCCGCATTCGTTTAAAATGTGCCACACTGTCTCTCAAGTTTCAGCACATATTCCGCATTTATCAGATTCTGTTGATTTATCAAGTTTACTAGATGCAGTTTGTTTTCAATGCTTGTTTCTGTGCTGCACTTATCAAGACCTCTCTTTTAGGTTCCAGGTCACTTTTTGTAACCACAACCATCTTTTATTCGGTGTCTTTTTGGTATCTCTCACAAGAACTGATCGAGCACCCGTTTATCCTTCCCTCTTCGTTTTTGTCTTTATCTTGTAATTCATCTTGTCCAGAACGCTTTCCGTATATAACAGATCTGCCTTCCACTCAGGGATGATGGATCGAGTTGCTGCTGGAGGACAGAAACTTGAGCTTGTGAATATACAAACGAGAGTAAAACAAGGTTGCGTGCTAGGCCATGTATTGTTTACTATCCTCCGCGTTTGCATGACCACGTTGCTCTATGGAAAGATGAAGATGAGGCGGGAATCAGTTTACACGACGGGAGCCGTTTCTATATCAGAAGGGTACAGTTCACAAAATTCAGTTATGAATTGATAATTGAGTACAATATGTTGATGACAATACTCAGGAAGCCCTACGGGTTATTATCACAGCAGCCGTTATAGCTTATGAAAATATAGGTCTGACAAATTAACACACAAAACTCACATGCTATACTACCATCGCTCCTCCTTAATTTCTCAGTATAACAGCAACAACTAACCTTATCCTCCCAGTTCAGGTCCCAAGGTAGCATCATTTCCAACTATACACAATAGAAGAGGAGATTTTAAATTGTCCCAGACAGGTTTCTGTCTTTTGGGAGACTCAGAAAAAACAATCTTTCTAAGTAGCAATTTCAGCTACCGTATTAATGTCCTCATTTAACAGGCTGGCTCTCTTTTTACTCTCATATGTGGGTGCGAGACATGAATTCCATATAGCTAGCACATTGAGGTCCAGGAGGGGTTTTGACGTGCAATCTTTCCAGAAGGTCATTTCAGTCTTCTGGCAAGATAGGTTTACGTACAGAAATCTTCCCTAGAAACACTAGAAACATTGTACCCACAGTTCAAGCAACAACTGAAATGGCCCGGAGCCGTAGAAAATTACATTTGTCCAAGATGCCACTCAGTGGGATGAAATCTAGAACTTCGAGGAGTACCAGGGCTTCTATACAGTTTTTATCGACCCAGTTTTACTCACAAAGTATGTAGCCACACATGGCTGTAGAAAATGACATTTTTCTAAGATGCCATTCTGTCGGGTTCAATCCAGAACCTCGAGATTACGAAGCGAACTTCTTAGCCATTCGGCCTTACTGCGCCTACGAGTAATAACTAATATGGTATTTAAAGCTAATATTACAGTTTAATAAAATATTCATCAATTGTATAGTTTGTACATCAAAACTTGAGAAAAAGAATCAGTGACAGAGCAGCAATCTCAAGCTATTTATATCATTAATTATAATCCTACTAGTGCTGTCCCATATAAGTTGAGCGTGTATGTGCATGTGCATGCGCATACACGTTTTGCAACCAACGCAGAAGTTAATATGCGCAAAAGAAATTAATGTATTTACAAAATGTTTGTTAATCAAAATAATGTATTAATTAATCATTACACTTAGTCCTAGAGTGTTACCTGTCATATGATGAGTAACTTTGGAAGTATACTTTTGTCACTATGGGTATTATCAGAAAATATGGCATGCATACAATAACTATAATTATCAAATTTACTGTAGGTTATACAAATTAATTAAATGAATTCTAATTTTCAAAAGAAGATTTAAATACACACACACACACAGATATATATGTATACATATATATATATATATATA
>NC_068985.1:55446626-55448721 GCF_001194135.2 Octopus bimaculoides | reverse complement strand
AAGGACCATAAGCCTCATTTCTATTCCATACCGAAATGCAGGCTGATCAACCCTTCTAAAAGAGAGATAGGCCCCATTAACAAAGCGTATTCTCGATACTATCAATTCTGACAATAGAAGGGCTACAGGGTTGATTCAATGGAACTCCAGCGTAGCTGTAATAAGCTGGTTCCGCGGAATCGAGAATAAGTCAGCCTGCAAATTCACCCAGTTCGACATTGTTGACTTCTACCCTTCCATATCTAAGCCCCTCCTGAAGGCCCGAGCTTTTCCTGGACAATTTACCAGCATTAGTGATCTTGATATCAGAATCATCATGAAATATCAGAATCATCATGAAATATCAGAATCATTATGAACCCAACCCCAACCTGCAACTTTCGAAATCCTATCACCTACCCTGGCAGGCAGACAGACACACAGACAGACAGACACACAGACGGACAGACACACAGACGGACAGACACACAGACAGACAGACACACAGACAGACAGACACACAGACAGACACACAGACAGACAGACACACAGACAGACACACAGATAGATAGATAGATAGATAGATAGATAGATAGATAGATAGATAGATAGATAGATAGATAGATAGATAGATAAGATCCCTAGTTTTTACATTACAGTCAGAACACAGTACAGTACTTTTGATCACAACATTCAAACCACTGGGCTAACATTCGCTAAAAGTAACAGCCACATTTCTTTTATATCTCACCCTACTAACTTGAAAAGATGAAGAGCACGTTAAATGTACCCCTAGATACACTCTACCTGAAGAGAATAAGGACTGGATGTTCACGACAGGAATGTCTTTGATCATAGGCCTACTGAATTAGGGCTGTCTACGATGGTGGGGAGAATATGAACAAAATATAAAAGCTATTCACCAGCAATAAGTGCAGGCAAACAGCCATTTTATCGTCTGGGTCAGTGAATTCACAGACAATTAGTTATCGATGACAAAGTAATGTATTTAGAGTTTAGAAATGTTGGGATTGCTGGCTGGAATAGGGGATTAATCTAAGACGGAGTGTGAGATTTATACAAGGTTAAGGCTAATGTCAGGATTAAGACTGTTAATTGAGATAGGGATAAAAACGTCAGATGTATCAGATGTAACGTCAGATGATTGTATATGAATGTAAACGTGCATATATGTACGTATCTACATGTGTGCATATATATGTACATCTATGTATGTTTGTGTGCGCGCACGCGTGTACGTATTCATGTCTAAGTATAAATGTGTGTCTATGTATGTATTTCTGCATATCAATGTGTATATATATATATGCATATATATATATATATATATATATATATATATATATATATATATATATATATATATATATATATATATAGAAAGATAGATAGATAGATAGATAGATAGATAGATAGATAGATAGATAGATAGATAGATAGATAGATATAGATATATAGCTATATAAACACATACATGCATACATACATAAGTATATACTATCACGTTAGTGTATACATGTCTATATATATGGATGTGTATTTATATTTGTACACATTTACATATGCGCGCGCACGTGTGTGTGTGTTTGTAAATATGTATGCATATATGTGTGTGAATATATATATTACCTGTACAGGTAATGTCGATCTGATGGAGGGAATGATCTTATGTGTACGCAAACATTTGATCATTGTGTGGTTGTTCGATAAGTAATTGCCGAACCCGCCATACGTCGTCTAACGACAGCAGAGTTCATGATATAAATATGTAGGGACGACCGTGCGAACTCATAAAAGGAGAAATGGTGACGAATGGAAAAACAGAGGACTCCTTTTATTTAAACGTGTCACACGGTCGAACACACAATAATATATCAAAGATGATATACAAAATATGTCATGCGACGATAACATAGATGACCAGTAATGAAAGACCACAACCGTATAAGATGAATAACAGAGATATTTATTATGCCATTAAAGTGTATGTCTATGTGAGAGTGTGAATGCGACATATAAGAACATAATCAAAGACAGGCCGTCATATAAAGAAAAGTATGTATGTGAGTGATACATGTGTGTGTATGTGAATTAT
>NC_068985.1:55442016-55446283 GCF_001194135.2 Octopus bimaculoides | reverse complement strand
GGTCATCGTTGGCTGGACGAATCTGTTGAAGTGGTCGCTGGCTGATTGTTGCTGCTGCTGTCGTGTGGAACACGGAACAGTCTCTAAGAGAAACTGGACCGAGACAAATTGTTGGGTATGAGTTGATCTATTTAAGGCGTTAAGGGGGCTCCAAGACGGTTGCAGAAAAACACTATCACGTGACCTTATTAAGGGCTGTGATTGGTCAGTTTGCGTTCTGGCGGGAACGGTTCGAAGAAGTTGCCGATTCGAATAATGATCAGTCACGTGATGACAAGGTTAATGTTTTCCGCTACGTTCGCGTTTGTTTATATTTAAATGAGAAGAATGGCGATAGCAGTTTTGTATCTAATGGCGGTAGGTAATTTCACTACAAATATATATACATTTTTCCCTCCCGATACTTTCATAACAACATATGTATTCGTTTCGCATACATATCACCAAGATGGTGACAATGTGCAGGCGAATGGCCGGATGGATTCTGAGAACCTTCAGAACAAGGGACCAGAAAATCATACTGGTTCTATGGAGGACATTTGTACTTAGCTGTCTAAGCTACTGCTCTCAACTGTGGTCACTCTACAGTGTCAAATTAATAGCGGAACTTGAGGCAGTTCAGCGGTGCTACATCAGGAAGATTGCACCAATGGAACAGCTGAGCTACTGAGAGAGATTGAAAGAGCTACAACTCTAGTCATGGAACGAAGACGAGAGAGGTATGCAACGATATAGGTATGGAAGATCCTGGAAAGGCTTGCACCAAACTTTGGTATCGAGAGTTATACCAGCCCCCAAACAGAACGTTACAGCACTGTTCCAGCTACTCCGTCTAGAATTAGGACCGTGTACTGCAAAAGCTTGGGATTCAAGGGCCCACAGCTATTTAACGCCTTGCGAAAATATCTGAGGGATCTTCATGGATAAGGGATATGTTTTCAAGAAACAACTTGATCTCCTGCTATCCAACCGATATTAAGGCAGGAAACTCAAAAGAGAGCAGCAGCGTGGAACCTCCTCCTTCACCAAAAGCCACACACATACAATTGGCCGTTGGAAAGGTAATAACACTGGCGTTGCTGCAGCATATCCACAGCCTTAGGGCTGAAACATATAAAAGAACGAAAGAATATATATATCTGATAGATATATATAGATCGCTGACCACAACATTCAATTTTTTTTCTCCGTGTTTTTCTCCTTGTTTTCTCCTTATTCTTTCTGTTGAAGAGCGTAGCTCGAAACGTTAAAGACTTTCTCTATTCCCGAGCGTTAAACTAATACATCCTTTTGTTGTTTACACCACCTGTCCTCGTCTGTTGTTGTTTTTTCGTAAATTCTCCCATATATATATATATATATATATATATATATATATATACCAATGAAAAGACAAATAAAATTCTTTAACACATCTTTGATTATAAGTTACATATGTTTCCGTACCATGTCCATTTGCAACGCCAGTGTACGAGAAAATTCTAAAAGAAAAATTACGTAATATATGCGCTTTTGGGTATTGGAGAGGCACTTCCTCAGATTTGCATCAAAGTCATGCTATTACATTGTGCATATATCAGACCTTGTTGTTATGAAAGTATCGGAAGGAAATAAAGAGGGGAAAAAATTAAAATTGTGTATAAGGGATGGGTCTGTGGGGAAGAAATTATGTGAGGGATGGGATCAAGAGGGTGGATACGTATAAAAATTGGAGGGAGAAATGGAAGGAGAAGAAAACGAATAGAAGAAGGCGAAAGAGAAGAAGAAGAAGAATCTGGGTGGGGGTGTCAACCGGTATTGGCAGGGCCATTGTTACCAAGGTTCGTCCGATGGGATATTATGTATTTAACCACACAGCGACATTAGTCTGCGACAAGTGAAATGATTTACTATATAGATAACGAACCAGCAGATGAAAGAAAGGAGTTGCTATCTTCCTACACGACTCATTGAGCGCAGATACAAATGTCTCGTTCTCCAATGGCTACTGTAAATCAGTATCTGTGTATAACAAAACTAATGATTTAGCAATGATTGGGCTGTGTCATGAATATTAAGTCTTTCATTGAGGGCAGCGAGCTGGCAAAATGGTTAGCATGCCGGACAAAACGCTTAGTGGTATTTCGTCCGTCTTTACGTTCTCAGTTCAAATTCTGCGGAGGTTGACTTTGCCTTTTGTCCTTTCGAGATCGATAAAATAAATACCAGTTGAGCGCTGGGGCTGATATAGCCGACTTACACACCTCCCCCGAAAATACTGGCCGTATACCAAAATTTGAAAATTTACGGAACCGCTAGGTTACGTGAAGGTAAACACCCCAACACACATACACGCACACACACACATCTATACATATATATTTCTATAACAATTACTGGGTTTCTTAACTCGTTTGATCCTCCAGGAATGCCTCCTCACAAACTGACATTGAAGAAAGGAGTTCCAATCATGCTTTTGAGAAATCTAGATCTCCCAAAGTTGTTCAATTGAACAAGACTGATTGTCAAGCAAATGCATCCACATCTTTTGGAAGCAACAATCCTCACTGGACAAGGAAAGGGAGAAAATGTGTTTATTCCAGTGCTTTTCCTATGGTCAGTTCTATGTTGGTTGTTCCAGAATTGGAAATGGCAACAATCTCTTCATACTCACACCAAATAATAAAACTAAGAATATTGTTTATCCTGCTACTTTACAGAGATCTCCAAATGTCAATCATGCAAAACTCTCCAAATGTGATACTCTGTGATATAAATCTGAGATGGTGGGATACCAATAAATGCTTTATTATTATTTCTCTCATTAGTTTTGGGTTGCAGGCTCAATTATCACTCCGCAGGAGCCAACTGAAAAGTCCGCACGGAGTGCAGCTTTCAAGCTGGTGTTCAATTAACTGATCCTCCTGTATTTTCTGTTACTCAAAGCCAGAAACTTTTCAGCACCCCGTCGTATATATATACACTATGGACTTCTGTCAGTTCCGTCTACCAAATCCATTCACAAGGCTTTGGTGGGCCCGAGGCTATAGTAGAAGACTGTTGCCCAAGATACCTATCGACATAAAAATCCGTGCTATTTCTAGCAGTAGATATACTGACGGTAAACTTCGGCTGAAACACTTCTAAAGCCAAGCGGCCAATCGCTCAATGGTAGTGTTATCTTCGCAACTTCATGACGTTTAATAAGGAATCCAAGGTAATACAATTAATTATAGCCGGTAGGTGTCGCAGAAAATAATATTTACCATAACGTTTACGTGCTAGGTTTGTATGTTTTGTATGCAGCTAATTTACTATATTGCTGTGCTAACAATTCTTTCCAATAATTATACCTTTCCAGTAGTAATAATAATAATAATAATAATAATAATAATAATAATAATAATAATAAGAAGAAGAAGAAGAAGAAGAAGAAGAAGAAGAAGAAGAAGAAGAAGAAGAAGAAGAAGAAGAAGAAGAAGAAGAAGAAGAAGAAGAAGAAGAAGAAGAAGACGATACAATAATAGATATAACAATAGTGATAGTAATAATATCTACCAAGTTAATAGCACTAGTACAATATTTAACCAAAACACTCAGCTGCGAAATTACCTCGTATACCAAGGTGTACATAGGCAGCACAGATCAGTTCATCAGACCGACCTCTGCAATCAATAGTAGCAGTAGTTCTGATTTGTGTTTCGTTATCTTAAAATGTTTTTCCAATGGGTAAAGCCAAGTGAGAAGCTGGAATCACACTTTTTGACCTAAAGGTCAAAAGGGAGTTATCATCAGTTAATCGATACTTCTGATCATAATAATCAATAATAAGGATTCAATCATCCGATAACACGAAAACCGCCTGTGTACAGAAGGAAGTTAGGAAGGAAGCAAAGAAGGAAGGATGTTCATGCATGCGTGCGTTTGCGTGTATGCGTGTGTGTCTATGCATGTGTTTGTTTGATTATGCATCTGTGTACTTGCGAATGCGTGTGTGGGCCTGTGTGAGTGTGAGCGTGTATATCTTTTATCTTCTACTTGTTTTAGCCATTAGACTTTGGCCAACCTGGAGCACCGCCTCAACGAATCGACTTCAGCACTTTATTTTTAAGCCTGGTACTTATTCTAACGACTGAAACGCTACGTTAAGGAAATGTAAACACACTAACACCGGTTGTCACACAGCTGTTAAAGACAAAAACAGACACAACGACACACAAACACACACATATATATGAGTGGATTTGGCATATATATATATATATATATATATATATATATATATATA
>NC_068985.1:55435822-55440366 GCF_001194135.2 Octopus bimaculoides | reverse complement strand
CTTTGATAATAAAAATGATATAATATTGTTTATAAAACTTCCTTATATGCTTCTTTTCTCCCCTATCTCTTCGTTCCTCTACAGCTGAATAACAAGATGATGATGATGATGATGGCAGTGTGTGTATGTGTGTGTGTGTGTGCGTGCGTGCGTGCGTGCGTATATGTGTACATTCACAAAGAAGAAATATTTTACACATTTTGTTTCAAGCACGGCAGTGCCGTTAATTCTACATACTTATACAACACATGGTCAACATGAATGGCGGAGGTCTTTCAATGTGTGCTTAAGAAGGTCGCTCTGCAAACATTCGGTTTGGGTTTAAATTCCAGTACGTGGCAACATGTGCAAATGTCTACTCTTCTAGCCCTATGTCGATAAAAGTCTCGCCCTATGTCGATAAAAGTCTAGCCCTATGTCGATAAAAGTCTAGCCCTATGTCTATAAAAGTTATTGCATCCTGTGGGATGCAACGATCCAGTGCAATGACCAGAAAAAGAAAATGGGACATTGTTGTGGTGAATAAAAGAAGACGGAACATGTATGATAATTGACATAGCATGCCCTGATAACAACAGGATAGATGTGAAAGAAGAGGCAAAAATAAACAACTACGACGATTTGAAGTGGGAAATACGAAGGTTGTGATCAATGAGGAGAGTAGACGTGATACCAAGAGTAATTGGTGCACTTGGAAGTATAAGCACTCAGCTACCAACATGACTGAAAAAGATCAGTGCAAGTGTGAAGGTAGAACAAAAATCAGTCTTGCTTGGAACTGCAAGAATTCTTCGCAGGGTTCTTGAAGCATGACCAGTAAACAAGTGTCACCTTAGTCTGTTGGCTGTGGACAGCTGACACTTTCCATCATGCCCAGCAAAATAATCTGTGTTTTCATATAATAATAATAATAATAATAATAATAAGGCAATTCAACCTCAGTACAACTATAAATACCTGGGAATACTTGAGGCAGATGGATTCAAACACCACGATGTGAAGGAAAAGATAAAAAGAGAGTACCTGCGGCGAGTGAGAAAAATATTGGCTTCAAAGCTGAATGGCAGAAACAATTTCGGCAATAAACTCGCGCGCAGTTGCAGTAGTTCGGAATGGCACTGGAATCCTGAAGTGGACAGAGGAGGAGCTATAGGAGATGGACAAGAAATCAAGAAAGCTCGTAACGATGCATGGGCCACGTGCAGACACTGATCGCCTATACATGAAGAGAGTAAATGGAGGAAGGAAACTGATAAGTGTCGAAGACTGCGTATGTATCAAACTCGAGAACTTAATGAGATACCTAGCCCAAAGCAAGGAAACATTGATACTAACACTTAGGAACGAGGGAGTATTGAAAGCAGAGAAAAAGGAAAAACAAAGGAAAAAGTACAAAGATGACATGAAGAAAAATTACGCAAGAAGGAACTACACAATCAATTCCATGTAGCCACAACAGAAGTTGCTAGAAAAAATAGGCGGGATTGACTGATGAAAGGAACACTAAAAAAGAGATCGAGAACATTATACTGACAGCGCAAGACCAAGCTTTGGCCACGAACTGGAGAATCGAACTTAGAAATGAGCAGGTGTTTCTACTGCGCCCCATCTGCAATAGAATGGATGAAACTATTGACCATACCACGAACGAATATCCTAGACTTTCCCAAAACAAGTTGTTGCGACACGATCAGGTAACGGAAGTGTTACATTGAAAATTGTACGAAAAGTGGGGGCTAGAGAGAGGCAAGATGTAGTATGAACACAAACCGCAGAGAGTGACGGATTCGGAGACTAGCAAAATCCTCTGGGATTTCCCAATCCAAACAGATCAGGTGCTAGAGCATAACAGAACGGATTTAGTGGTGGTGGACAAGGTGCACCACATATTCTATATAGCTTATGTTACATACTCCTTTGACCCAGGAATAGTCAAGAAGGAAGGCGAAAAGATAGATAAATACAACCTTCTTAAGAATGAAATAGCCCGGCTATGCAAAAAGAAGAAGGCGAAGATAGTGCCAGTTATTGTTGGATCCTTGGGAATAGTATCAGAAGGCATCAAGGGAAATATAAAGGAAACTGAATTAGAGTGCCCAGTAGAACTGTTACAAAAGTTTTGTCTCCTTGGCACAGCCAGAATAATCAGGAAAGTATTAGATAGCTGAAAAGAACGGATAGCATGGTACTGTAGACTGCAGTTAGCAAACCCGCTACGCATGCAAGATTCCAGGAGCTCCAACAAAACCTGTGATAAAGAGAAATGATAATAATGATGCTGATTTCTTTATTAACCACTAAGGTCCATAAAACATTGAGTATGGTACAGAATAATGGAATGTGAGATCACATAAATAGAAGCGTGTAAACAATGACAACGCTAAAATAAATTTTAACAGCGAAAAATTCCCCAAAAGAGAGAGACTTCTTAGAGTTATTCGTGGAAGCCCCACAAAACCACGGTCGCCCTGATCACTGGGGTAAGTGCCCTCTCCACATCGCCCGACTTCAATCTACAGGCGCATGCTTAGTATAGGCCCGTTCACTCGGACCATTCTTGCAACATTCAACCAGCTTTTAACAAAATTATTGGGAGGCAGCATTTCCTTTTCTACCTTCATTTTTCTTTCAAGTTAGACTTGAAAAAGTTAACGAGGGCTTGGTCAAAGAGAAAAGTATTTGTCTTCGTCTTTCCATCTGCTCCACCACACAACCTCTTTCGCTAAAGTATCAGACAAAGAAACACTGCCTGTCCTTCCAGGCCAAAGGAAGACGACAGGATGATCTTCACAATGGACTCAGAAGATAGCTAGATCCGTCTTACACGTGACAGTGAGTATTCAACATCAACTTGCAATTCAGTAATGCTCGGGTACTGGATGAGAACTTGCAAAGGGCAAAATTATAGACGTCACTAAAGTACCGTCTGTCACTTTAGAGACGTCTATAATTATGCCTTTAGACTGTTAAATTGCTAATAAGTCACCCATACTATTTGTAGTTTTCATTTTTATTTGTTTTTGAAATCAGCGTATGAGTTCAATGGATATCTTATAAACTGACAAGATGAGGTGAGTTCAACCCTAGATGCGGTAAGAGCCACCGATGAAAATTAAGATGCCCTCGCATCAAAATTCGAAATCACCGGTGATATAGCCAGATCACCAGTGACATATTGCAGAGAGCTTATCCCCCTTGTCAGTTACTAAGATAGTGTTATCTGTGGCTATTGAGTTGTTTTAACTCTTATTTCTTACAATACTGGTACTACTTAGTACTTTCTGTCGACATAACTGCCTACTCTGACAATACGGATAAGCACTTAAACCTAATAAAATTTTTTTCCTAAATACTGAATAATGGCGGTGCTTAGTATGGTCACAACCTTTGGGCTGGAACACATAAAAGAGTTTTCCAAATCCAAAGCTAATTGTTAACTAACGTCATTTCACTTTATTTTAACTATCTTTTGTCATATCAAACCATCCATCTTTCTAACTTCTATCCGTTGATGTGTCTATCCACGTTCCCTTCAGTTAACATACTCTCTCTCTCTCTCTCTCTCTCTCTCTCTCTCTCTCTCTCTCTCTCTCTCTCTCTCTCTTTCACCCTCTCTTCAACTAACCACTTGAAAGTATGAACAGGTCCGCAAAGTGATCAATCCATGGTAATCAATATTTCTTTTTAAAAAACAGTAACGGCTCAAACAGCGGAATATTTTTTTGTTTTTAAATCAAGAATCTTTTTTATTATTATACTTTTTTTAATTTTATTTTAGCAATTTACATAATGCTGATCGATAAGTTAACGATTCCATAATGGCGGCGAGCTAGCAGAATCATTAACCACATCGTACAAAAAAAGCTTAGCAGCATTTCTGTTGGCTCTTTACGGTCTGAGATCAAATTATGCCGTGGTCAATTTTGCCTTTCATCTTTTAGAGTCGATAAAATAAAAGCTAATCGAGCCCTTAGATCGATATAATCGACTGCTTCACCTCCCAAACTTTCAGATTGTGCCTATATTGGAAACATTACACAACTAAAGAATTCTCTCCCATGAATTTAGTCATGTTTTCAGCTGTTCAAGGGAGACAACATCGAAAGCTACTAAATCCAGACAACATTGAATATAACCAGCCATCCCGTTCAACAACAACAACACATATGCACACACACACACACACACACACACACACACACACACAAACACACAGAATTAGGCTTCGTGTTTAATGGTGAGAATAATAAATAAAATAGTATATTTTTATATTTAATAACCTGTGATGAACACATTCTTATAACTTACAAGTTTTCTTGTTATTATATATATATTGAAGCTGCAGAAACATCACAAAAATATCACAAAGTAGCAGTTTTTGTAATATTTTTGAAGCTTTAATACATATTACTCTACCTCCAGTATTCGAGTACTATTTTTCCCACTTTGTTTCACATTTATATGCTTACTCTGGTACATACATACATACATACATACATACATATATATATATATATATATATATATATATATATATATATATA
>NC_068985.1:55433834-55435191 GCF_001194135.2 Octopus bimaculoides | reverse complement strand
TATATATATAAATATATGTATGTATGTATGTATGTATGTATGTATGTATGTATGTATGTATGTATGTATGTATGTATGTATGTATGTAGGGCCAGTCCCAGGAATTTTCCAAAGGGAGGGCACAAGGTCAGAAGGGAATACAATTCCAGAAGAAAAGGGCATAATAACATTATTTAGAAGAGTGTACTTCTTTTCTTGAGGGGGGGGCAGGTGCCCCTCAGGCCCCCTCCCCTTGGGTCTGCCCCTGGTATTGTTTTATTTTTTTATTTGTTTCAGTCATTTGACTGCAGCCATGCTGGCGCACTGCCTTTTTAGTCAAAGAAAACGACCCCAAGACTTGGTACTTATTCTATCGGTCTCTCTTGCCAAATCACTAATTTACATGGCACAGTATAACATAATAGTAACACCATAGTATATTAGCAATGTGCCCCAGCATTGCCCGAGTGTTATGACCTACAGATACATTGTATTGCTTGTTCCTTTTTTATAGGCAGAATTGGCACATGAGGAGTATGAAGCAAACAACTCTTCTTTATAAACATGTTTTACAGTCATTTTCTGGTGAAAAACACTGCAGTTTCCGTCTACCAAATTCAGTCACAAGTCTGTGGTTGGCCTAGAGCTATAGTAGAAAATACTTACCCAAGGTACAATGCAGAGGGACTGAACATGGAATCATGTGGTTGGGAAGTAAACTTCTCAATCATACCGTCATTTTTGCACCTAATGTGTGTGTGATTACATTTGTTGTTAAATCAAGTATTGTGTCTCGAAATTAGCAGTTCATCAAATAGAGATCTGCAAAATAAATGCCAGATTGAAATATGTATTGAGAGCAGTATGATCAATTAAATTTTTGAAGGTGATACCCCATCATGGCAACAGTTGAAAGACTAAATCCAGTAAAATAATGTTTAAAGACTTAATGGCTTCAACTTTAAGGTAACCACAAGATAATGAGTTCAAAACTTTGTATTGAACTTCCAATCTATACTAAAACACTATATGAACATCTCAGTCTACTTGACTTCCAACAATTAACAATTGTAATTTGAAGTTGAATGGTTAGCAGTAAGAAAGATGTCCAGATTTCTTTAAAAATTACTGTGCAAAACATTCTGAGAAAAAGTTTTCTTTTCACAACAAAACACACACACACACACACACACATGGGTGTGTCTGTGGTAACTTGAGCTACTACGAATAGTCGCTAAATCTCTCTTAAAACACACCCTTTCGTCAAAAGAAAGACACTTCAGGAAGAAAACAAAACTATGCAATAGGTC
This sequence comes from Octopus bimaculoides, assembly GCF_001194135.2. Classification (NCBI taxonomy): domain Eukaryota; kingdom Metazoa; phylum Mollusca; class Cephalopoda; order Octopoda; family Octopodidae; genus Octopus; species Octopus bimaculoides. Next base: position 55,433,902 of record NC_068985.1, on the reverse strand, counting down.
TGCTACATCACAGGCAACTCTAGACTAAACAAAACACAAACAAACATATTTCACATTAAAAGATTATC
>NC_068985.1:55426547-55433054 GCF_001194135.2 Octopus bimaculoides | reverse complement strand
TTATCACACAGCCACTCCTACGCCTTAAACTTGCTAAAATAGAAACTCTTTGTGTGAGTACAAAAAGAATAAAAGCTTTGTCTGTCAAAATTCGCAACCTTCTCCAGTGTTCTTTTTCGTACAACTGGTGACTTCCGATGCAAGAAATTGCAGTCAGCACTTGTAACAACTTGCGAACCGAACATTTACAGGACATCTTTGCAGCCAAACTCCGAAAGAAGAATATGATGCAGTCTAGAAACAATTCGCTTATGACTCCATCTGTAGACACCGCCGCTATACAGCTTACCAACACATGAACAACACCAATAGGATCTTTTCTGTTTGGCTGCCAATTTTTATTCTCTTCAATGCCTGTTCAAATTGATTTTATATTCGGTGTAATGATATAGTTTTATATGCTAATCAATACCTTGAAATTCATTTTCGCCATAAATCAATAAATAAAGAGTTAATATCATTTAAAGTTTGCAAATTTGGGGTAATTTCAGCCAATTGTAAGCCACAGACACGTTCATGCCTGTTTCCATAATAACAAGCCAAGCATGAGTATTCTATTTTCTATTCATTGAGGTGGTGGTGAGATGTGCTAAAAATAACAGTTAAATAGGTCTTAAATCATGCACCCCCAATTTTTTTGTTTTGGCTTTTGCATAATCGAATGGATTCCCTTGTGTAAAATACAAATTTGCAAAACTTTTCTGAAAATTTCAAAAAATAAAAAAAGTTATGAGGGGTTATATAGAGTGCATAAAGCAGAATTCCACCAATGTTTCATTTGTTTGCAGTTGACAACACGTGCTGTCATGCATAAAATGACAGTTTCCAAATCCTGTTTTCTGTCTGTGAAAATTACCAAACGTTAAACCTCTATAACTTCTTTTAAAAAATTTCCCGTAAAAAGTGAAATATCTCCTGAGATTCATCTTGGAAAATTACATTAATGTACCAAATTTTTTAAATTTTCAAAAAACTTTGAATTTTCGAAAATCGGCAGCCAAACTGAAAAAATCCTGCCAATATGTCTCTGAGGAATTTCTCTCTCCGAATGATTTTTCCTGCCGTTGTAGCTTTGCCACGCCGCCGCCATCTTAGTTACCGATACACTGGTGGTTGTATCTTAAACATGTTCCTTCTCAGTACATCAGACGTTTTCAGCAACACCGCCGAGGTGCCTATTGCTGCAACATCAACGATATCAACCAACATACCCAGTAAATTCCTATTCGTCATTTTTTGTTTGCTAAAAAAAGACCCCGTTTCCATCGAACGCCTGCAATCGGTTCGTCTTGAGTCTCTAACGGTATCGACCTCACCATTTGAACAAACAATATCAGCATATTCTACCACTGGTGTCTCCATCTGCTCTGGTGACAGGAACGAGTCAAGTTAATGTGTTTTCTCCAGTGCAGTACAAAACAAAAATGTTTTCTTCAAGTTTTATTTTTCTTACTGATTTCTCCTTTCTGCTCATACACGCATACATCTGAACATAATTTTACATTGCACACAGTTGGCATGCATACATTCACATTTAACATGAACACAAGGATCAACACATTCATTGCTATCTGTATACATAAAATTACTATGGACAGAAGATGCAACCCTGCTTCAGCTGTTTATGTTCCTAAGCTTGGAAATAGCTGACTAGGTTCACAATACTGACCCACTGGTATTCAATGCAAATACACAAATATACATGAATATGCACTACCGACCCATTGGTAGACACGACACCGACTCACTGGTGTCCATGCACATAACTATGTACGAGTCATTCACTCATTCACTCAATTAAGCACTTAGTTGCACTCATCTGGCTCACGTACATACATATATCCTCATCAGATCTTACCTAATATTTTTACACTTATACTCTGGCCTAACATTTAATCAACATTTTAAATTTTGCATTCACCCTTTTCTAATACATGCTCCTTTACGAGGGTTGCTGAAAAGTTCGTGGCTTTGGGTAAAAGAAAATACAGGAGGATCAGTTAATTATGATTTTATTCAATGTATTCCCCTCTCACTTATTGCAGCAGTCCTTCAGTTTTTCTAAACCCCGTAAGAGAACTCAGAAGATTGGGGCTCCAGCCAGGCCTTTTGCGAAACCTTAAAGCCAGGAACTTTTCAGCACCCCTTCATGAATACTTCACATTTGCAGTTACTGCACTATTCTTGTCGTTTCGTTCAAGTCACTGTGAACAGACATTTCATTTACAGGAGAGTCATGTAGCAGGAATATTCAATAATACCTGATGTCGCGATTTGCTAGAATATTACCCATATGAAGAAAAATTCTAATTAATCACAGCTTCACCTAGAACTGGCTCCAGCAATAGTCCCATCTTTTCGGGCCTTTCTTTCTAAACGGTGGTTCTCAACCGGGGTCCATATGGCCCCTGAGAGTCCATGTAAAACTTTTGGGGTCCATGCAAGCAAAATAATAAATTGAGGATTCACAATAGTTCATTTAGGGTCCATAAAAAATTAGATTCACTACAGATGTATTTACTGCAAGAAGCAGTTACATTTCTTTCTCTAATATTTTGCATAGTTCAACCTACACAAGTTAATGTGTGAAAAACAAAATAAGAATTTTGGAAGAAGCATCTATAAACTAGTTTTTAAGCATTGAATGGTTATGGGGATCCATCAAATTAGAACAGTAATCAAAGGGGTCCACAGATAAATAAAAAAAATGGTTGAGATCCACTGTCTCTGAGCCTAAACATCAGTATAAATTCAACACACTTTGACCACTTGAGAAAGAGCTTTGAGAGAGCATTGAAAGACAACAGACGAACAGATGTAGACAGTTGCTTGATCCGAACTGACAACAGCCACAATGAACAATGGGCGACAATACAATGACCAACAGTTAACTTTTTAACAACCATGACAATTATACAAGAAGAATAACACTTAAATTCTCTCGACATTTTGCCCTTCGAAAGAGAGTATTTATCTTTTGTGTACGAAAAGAATAAAAGTTTTGTTTGACAAAAATCATAACCTCTTTGGTGTTCTTTTTCGTATATATGCATGTACGTATGTGTGTGTGCGTGCATGCGCTCGTGCGTTAGCCCACAACACTAAAATCTGGAACAAACAGACCCAGCGACGAAACGCCTACGTGGTCGCTCGAGCTGTTAGAAATAGCGGATTTAGTTAAACTGATTCACAAAATATGCATTTTTAAAAAGGAAGTAAAAAATCTGAAACTCGGCGATAATGATGTAGTTTTCCAGTCTTATTGCTATGAAGGTATGATGTTGTGGAGAAAAAAATTGAAGGAAACAGTTACAGAGGTTTAAAAACTGGGAAAACTGTATTTTTAGCCAATAGCGAGAGGGAAATTTTTTGCGTTTAGCGGAACGGTGTCAACTTTAAGGTTATACCCTGTGAAATTTATAGTTTAGCGTCTGTGAAATGACCTGTTCATTTTAGGTTTCTAAATAAACAGAAACATTTAATTTCATTGTAGGTTTCTAAATAAACAGAAATACCTAATAAAATCAACACGTATCATCTTACTGTTTCTTTTGTCTCTTCGTTGATTGTATGTTTTTATTATTTTTTAAATTTGTTATATTAATATAATTGTCTGCATGTATTTACTTTATGCGCATTTCAGTATTATGTATACTTGTCATGTATTCGTGTACATCATTAATATATAAGTGCGTGCGTGCGTGTGTGTGTGTGTGTGTGTGTGTGTGTGTGAAAAGGGGGCGTCTGTCTCCAAAATTCTAAAGTTGAGTAACGTTTTCATGTTGGGATTTGTAAACTACGATTAGAATAACATTGGTCAACAAAGAATTTGTCCCCAAAATATATGAAATGAAAAATATGTAAAAATACTAACACACAGAAGCACAGAAAAATTAAAACAAAACACGCGAGTGAAAAGAATCTCGTGGTGTGAAGAATCAACACAGAACAACGTGCGGCACAGACACATGTGAAGTGAAACACAATACAACGTGCGGTTGTCATGGTAACAAGCTGCTAATGCCACGTTGTCTGTTGATTGGCTAAAATTATCAATTTCACAACTTCAATTCCAAATAATATCAGATTCTTTGATTTACGAGATAAAGTAATTAGTTGATCGTAACCAAAATTCAGAGTTGCGTCGATACACTAGAATTGAAATCAATATGAGCAAAATTAAAGGGGTCTCATTTTGCGAATGGAACTAACTAGATCTGAAATAGCAACCACATTCACTTAAAATTGCATCTGTTTAGTTTGGGACACAGATTTTTTGATTAATTTCTTTTAACTAAACAGTTTGAAACTTCGGATACTGGTGGAATGTCTCGCGCAGAACACGGTCTACTTTGAACATTTTGGACAAAATTTGATATCTTAGAAGTTATTTTGTGTTAAAGTTGTCATATTTCGGTAATTTCAACCAATCAACGACGTGTATTCAGTTGAAGAAAGCTACTGCTGTTTGCGATAGTAATCGAGGAGTAACAACTTCCGGGTCATCTCTACTAAATTCACCACTCTGTTCTATTCGTATGCCAAGCGAAGACAATGTCACTTTTATCCTTTCTAGTCAGCACCATGCATTCCGTACTCTTTCCCTCCCTTCTACATTATCAACTAGCAACCAGCGAGCGAACTTGTCACAGCCACTAAAATCTGAGCCAAACTGAACAGATCCCAATTATCGTATTTTCCGGTGTATAAGCCGCTATTTGTTTTGTTTTGCCTTCATGTTTTGGTTAAAGCTATTTTTAATCATTAAAAAACTTTTATATTGACGAAATACGTTTGTTGTTGATTATAGTAAGATAAAATCATGGCAATAACAATACATTGAATAGTTGTAAAATAAAGCATTTTGAAACTACATACACGTCAACAACAAAAAAGCTAGATGCGGACTCGTAGCTCTATAGGTCTTTTAAACACCGGTGCACTTTATATGGATAAAACACAGGTGTCGGGCAAACGAATAAATATATGTAAATAATATTTCTATCTTCTTGGTGTTGATTCTTCGATGTTCACTGGTTACTCTGACGCGAGAACCAAAAACAAAAAAAGCATGTAATATGTAACACAGGCAGTAAACAAAAAATAAAATAGAACAGAATGGTGACTTTTAGTAGATATGACCAGGAAGTGGTTCCTCTTCGATTACTATCGCAAACAGCAGTAGCTTTCTTCAATAGAATACACGTCGTTGATTGGTTGAAATTACCAAAATACGACAACTTTGTAACGGTGTGAATATTCATTGCAGTCGAAGGTCACCAATGTAACGGCATGGTTAGGTGGAACGTCGGAGTCATCACTTGTGACGGTATGATATTATGATACATGGAGTCGGCAGTTACCAATTGTAACGGGTGTTATTGTTGCAGATGTGCAAGATGATCGTAGTTGTAAAGAAATATTTATTTATCGTTGCTTTGTATAATGCCATGTCTCGACGGGCAGGTGTGATATAATCGAAAGAGCATGCAGGATTAAGTTAATTTCGGCCTGTATGTGTGCACACATTCTTATTATAGTAATAAAAAATAGATAGTGATAGAATGATGTTGTAAGAGAAAGGAAATTGAGCTAGTGTAAGTTATAGAGTTGTAAGAAGTTGGCGGATTGTAACCTTCTTCCTCCCTCTGGCCGTTTGTCTTTAGTGGCTGTCTGCTTGTGGCCATGACTTTAGTTGGCTTACCAAATTCTAGTATTTATAATTATGCAAAACCAGCCAGAGGAATAGACATATTGTTGAGAACAATAGATTTCGTTGGAGGCCTGTTATCTCTATTCTAGCTTTTGTTGAAATAGAAGAGGTTAGAAGGGTCAAATGGCAAAAACAATGCTTAGCGAACTCATCTGGTAAATGTAACTGTTGTCACTCACAAAAAAAAACTATTGTTTTACCGTGAGAAAAGTGCTGTTGAACTGTTTATTGAAATTTGGTGATCGAGGATCAAATCCACGCCATGCCTGCATGAAGTAAACCATGTTCTGCGTGAGACATTCCACCAGTGTACGAACTTTCAAACTGTTTAATTTTAAAAAATTAATTAAAAAATCTGTGAGCCAAATTGAACAGATCCCAAAAAACGTTTACATATAATAAAAGATGGCGCTGACACGGCTGAAACAGTTTTCATCCTATGTCTACACTCATAAGTAACGAAAGCGGTGGGGCGGGGTGAATCGACTAGTTTAAGACACATGTTAGCATCGAACATGTGATTCGTTAAATAAAAAGACGTTTCCAGTCAGCCATAAATACAATTTATCGAAAAAAATATACTATTTTGAAAATTACACAATTGTGGAAATTGAATGATACTATTCTGAAAATGCAAAATATACTTCTGAACAATAAAGCAAATTAACGGAGGGCGATCCTTTAGAAACGCACCTCTCCAAGAAAATGAAATGCAATTTTTAAAAAAGAGTGATGAAAATGAAAAATATATACAAAATAAATGATGTACGCATTGCTTTTACCAGTCAGGTATT
>NC_068985.1:55423048-55425090 GCF_001194135.2 Octopus bimaculoides | reverse complement strand
AAATAATAAAACTCGGATTTTTTGCGTGGAATCAACTACCCTGACCTCTTAGTGAATATCGTGCAGGTGAAAGAATCAAATGTGGAGGCGCAATGGCCCAGTGGTTAGGGCAGCGGACTCGCCGTCATAGGATCGCGGTTTCGATTCCCAGACGAGGCTCCGGCAGGGGATAGTGGCGAATTCTGCTGTACTCTTCCACCACAACTTTCTCTTACTTCCTGTTTCTGTTGTACTGCATTTCTAAAGGCCAGCCTTGTCACGCTGAATATCCACGAGAACTACGTTAAGGGTACACGTGTCTGTGGAGTGCTCAGCCACTTGCACATTAATTTCACGAGCAGGCTGTTCCGTTGATTGGATCAACTGGAAACCTCGACGTCGTAGTGCCAACAACAAAGAATCAAATAATACCGAAACATTTCTTATGGCACCAGCAGACAAAATTGAAAAGGCGTTGCTCCGAAGGATAGCGAGTGAGATGGAAGAATACCGTACAACTAGCTAAGTAATAAATTACTAAACAACACAACCAGACTGAGTTTAATCAACAACCAAGAATAACCGATTGTTCTACGTTATACATATAAATAAATGCATACATACATAGTCAAACGGATGTGACGTTGAGAACTATAATTGTGAAACAAGTTCAGTTTGAAATCAAACGTCACTTATTCAGCATGTGTCTCGCTCACCTTATTAAACCTATTTAGTAGTAAATAGGTGCCGTATGTTTTATTCTGCTATTAATGCTCAAACTTATTTTTTTTAGCAATATTTGATTTCTAACTTTATATAATATTACATTTTTTTCATCGTCTACATTTTGTCTGAATATAAAGCACGTTATTCTAATTATGGATTACAGTGATTCGAATCCAACCGATGGGATCCATAAGAAATGTTCTAACTTTCCACAAGAAGGTTCTACCAGTAATTCCGCGGAGCAGTTCAGTAAAAATTACTCAAAGTACCATTTTACAGTAGAGTGTGGCACTAACTCCACCAAACCTGGCCTGGCTCTTATTGTCTACAACTGTTTATATTCTCAAACTATAGCTCCACGAAGGAATTCTCAAAGAGATGCGGAAGACCTGAAAGAAGCTCTGACGTATTTAAACTTTACAGTTATTTTCCGTAAGGATCAAAGTGTAGCAGAGATGAAAGATCTAATAAGTAGTCTGTCGACGCGTAGTAATGATTATAGCTGTTTTGTATGCGCAATATTAACTTATAGCGAAAACGATGACCACATATACGGCACGGATGATTTCGTCAGTTTTGATTCTCTGTTGAATGAACTAATTAAAAAAGAAAATTCGACTCTCGCTGCAAAACCAAAATTCTTCATCGTTGATACTAGTCCTGTTGTAAAAGTTAACGTCCAACATGATGGATTATTCCCGTCTAAAGAGAAATCGATTAATTATACGAGGATTCCGTTATGGGCAAATCTGTTGATTGTTTCTTCCGGGTTTTGTTCGGAGTCTCGTACAAAGGACAGATCTTGTTTTATTCAAACGCTATGTTCGGTGTTGAAAGAATATGGTCTAAAAATTGAACTACATCAACTTATGACTCAACTCAATGTCCAGCTTAGCAACATACATAATCAGAATAACCATTCTGGACAACTTGCCTCTGTAAGTTCGACTATGACCAAAGAATTACGTTTCAAAGCGCATAAAGAAGAAAAGAAGCAGTAACCACAATGGTCCGTGTTACTGATGTTTTTAATGTTGAAGTATTTTACGAGTCGGAACACTTAATAATATATATCATATATTAATATTTTATTATTGGACCCATTCAACAAAATATTTGGTTAATTGGAAACTGAACCACAATACATTTGTTAATTAGATTTGCTATCCAACTTATTTAAATTTTATTGTTTGTGCTAGTTTAATGTATTCTGAATATCATTGGATTATACGTTGGTGCTAAAACATCTACACGGTAGATTAAATATATTTGCAATATAATTCTGTTACATTCATTTTTGGGCAGAGACGGACTATATGTAATCTGAACCCCCCCCC
>NC_068985.1:55421662-55422654 GCF_001194135.2 Octopus bimaculoides | reverse complement strand
ATGACGGAGATTCCGAATATGCAAAAGACCACGTTTTCAACATCTTTAATTCCTCCCCTTCCCCCACCACCAAATCTAATTGCTTCTATCAGAATCGTTTACCTTTAAAACGAAAAAACAAAACCGACGTATACGACAGGTACGTAAAATATATTTCTGTGTACTTTCTCTGTTCATTCGGATAAGCTGTAAAAATTGTTGCGCGTGCAAAAAAAAAAAGCGCGAAACAGAACTCTGTTGCTGGGAAACTCACTTACCCAGTGACCCAATGGGTCACAGGTAGTCTAGTCTAGTATATATATATATATATATATTGGTATTTACTCGTATATAAGTCGCACCCCTAATTTAGTATTAAATCCTGGGACAAAATGTTGTCCCCATCAGTTTTAGTTTTGCCCTGTGTACAAGTCACCACAGACATAACGAATATCTAGGACTTGCATATATATATTTCATATAACATGAAAACCGTAGATATATTTTCTATAAGATGAAAATATTTACATTTATGGAAAAACAATAGTTATTGATACATGAAATGAGATTCGTAAATGGTTTTTCCCGATTTCTAAATTCGTATCGTCACACATGATGATGATAGTAAATAAATCACTAGTCTCACATTCCGCCTTAGTTTTTTCATGGTGAACAACCATCGCCCATCTACAGTCTGTGTATGGATGTTGTCGTAGTTTGAGTGAATGGTTAACAATTTCATGAGTATAGAAGTAGATGAAACCCCTACATTTGAAGCCCCTCTATCAGATATGTCGTCGTTACTTTTGCAGTGTATCGCAATTTCTTTTTTTTTTTTTTCCGGACAATTTACTTTCACTTTATTATGACTAAACGACACGTTAACCATGTATGTATATATCTATGAATGTGTATTTATGTTTGCCCCCAATCACCATTTGACAATCGGTATTAGTTTGTTTACATCGCAATAAGTTAAGGGTTCAATAAAAGATATCCATGGAATAAGTGCC
>NC_068985.1:55418367-55419531 GCF_001194135.2 Octopus bimaculoides | reverse complement strand
TTCACGAGCTGGCTGTTCCGTTGATCAGATCAACTGGAACCCTCGATGTCGTAAACGACGGAGTGCCATCAAATCTATCTATTTATCCCTGTCTGTTTATTCATAAAATATATTTGTCAACTAAATGTGGCAGTCCTGTAGAATAGGGTTTCTCAAAGGTCAGCCATATGGCTCCCTAGGGGGCCATGAAACATTTCTTGGAGGCCACAGCTAGGTCTGAAAAATTGGGAACCACAGGGGGCTATGGAGAGGGGCGCAGAAAATTTGGGAATCATAAAATATTAACATGTAGGTATGTATTTTTATTTGTAAGATGCACATTACACATATACATATAAGAAACACGTGTATATGCACTTATTATAATGATGAATCATCCTTATGTACTAATTTTCTATTACACTCAGATATGTACCTAAAGAACACATGTTAGAATATTAGATTTTGAGTGTTGTTTGTCTGGTTCATAAGATGAACAGCTACATATCATTGCATTGTACCAAATTGCTCCAAAATTTTAAAGCTGCAAAACATATATATATATATATAATGGACAGTGCAGAAGGCAAAATCACAGTTATTAATCAAAACTTCACTTCAACATTATTGATGACATAGAAAATCCATCCAATCAATAATGTCCATTCTAACTGGTTAACATCCACACAAGTCTCTTTAAGATTCGTTTTGCTTTTTTGCTTTGTCAAATTATACCACTTCTTCTTTCTTCCTCTCTGCTTATCTCATCGTATTTCTACCCTTGATTCCGTACTTTCTTGTTTAATTATAGTTTTCTACATTGTTAGTGTGCAGGTATCTATTTATTTTTACTTCATTTTACCTAAGTTTTTATAAGTTACTTTAATTATCATAAATATTCCATCTAGGTCCATAGCATCAAAGGTGAGGACGGGAAGGTCGATCCACCAAGTTAAATCATTGATCAATCATTTAAACTGAACCCAAGCTGTCAGGAAAACTGTTTCTTCACAAACGAGTATGGGATTTATTTTCAATAAACCTATAATTAATAAGGGCTTTGAGAAGTATTCAAACTAAGATGGGGAATCAAGAGGGAGATGAGAAGCCAAGGGTACCCCGAAAACAAACAAACAATTCATTAGAAAACTAGATAAAATCATTCTTATATGCACTTTTATAGCA
>NC_068985.1:55405624-55417965 GCF_001194135.2 Octopus bimaculoides | reverse complement strand
TCATGTAATTGAATAAAATAAGTACCAGTTGAACACTGGGGTCGACATAATCAACTTATCCCTGCTTTCAAAAGTGCTGGCCTTGTGCCAAAATTTGAAATCATTATTATTATAATAGTTGTGTTTATTTTGATATTAAGATTGCAAAAAATTGACCTTGTTTGTAAAAAATTTTGGGCCTGGGTTTGCACCGTCAAAGCAAATTTCATTCTCGTACTTATGATTCAGGCATTTTTGGGTATTTTTTAACACAAGGATTGCAAAATGGAAGAAAATTATCATTAGCAATTGGCATTTTTTTTTCTTTCTGAATAATGTCAATATTTCTACCTTCATTTAGGATAATAAAACAAAAGAATACCGATGTGCTGTTTGGTTGTCTTTTATCTTTCATTTATTTGAATCATTGAGCTACGGTCATGTTGGGTTTGAACAAAACACCTCCGACACTTATTTTTTTATGTTCATATTTTTGCCAAACGAGGATGTAAACAAACCAACACCAGTTTTCAAGTGGTGGAGGAGGCAAACATAAACACAACATACACACACAGACAGACACATGTGTATGTATTGATGTAATTTTTCACACTGAATCTGATTTTATTCACTTCTAGAAAAATTTTGGAAAAATGTTCACTAAAAATATGTTACTAATTGATTAAGCTTAGGTCATCAACTGGTCGAACTGAACCTAAACCTCAACCTTAAACCCAAATTCTAACCCTAAACACTAATTCTAACCCTAAACCCCAACCCTAACCTTAAACCCTAACATACAGTTTGTTTTTTTATATTTTGCAAAACATTCATTGAAGATTTTTCCTTTTTAAATCATTTGTGTGGCTGTTCAACAGTTCCACATGATTTTATTCATTAGAATTTATTAAAACTTTAAAACTTCTTACAACTTTTATTTTGCTAATAAAAATTCCTTTTCTTAATGTTTTGCTTTCATTTGCTCTCATGCAGAAAATGCCAGCTTCCAAATCCTGCTTTGTGATTTGGTAAAATGATCAAACTTTATACCCCTGCAACACTTTTCTAAAAAAATTTTCTAGAACACGTGAATAACAAAATCAGATTCAGCTGGAAAAATTACATCAATATACCAAATTTGAAAAATTTCCTCTAAATTTTAAAATTTCAAAAACTATAAAATCAACAGAAAGGACCTGAAATTTTATTGATGATCTATTTTTCTTAAGAGATACAACAGCTTTAAATAAAAAAGACTCATCAGTCCACCTTATGGTCCCAGTAGACAAAGTGGAAAAGGCATTGCCTCAGAGGGTTGCAAAGGAAATACACTGGAACAGTCACCCTGACTCAAAGGGCTTACACTTGTGGATACCCATCTCTGTAACAATAGTAGTGAGAAGGGATGTAATTGAAGTGTCATGAATGCCGAAGGTCTCAACTGTAACAGGTTCAGAGAACAAGTGATGCTTTGTCATTTTGCCCAAGCTGCAAAGTCTGGGCTGGGAGTTGAGCACACCAGGTTGTTGCTGGAGGAGGTGTCGCAGCATGTGGCATCCCAGATATGGGGCCAGCCACCACATAACAGGAAAATTGTTATGCTGTGTATATTTGCAATCACAAGTTGAAATATACACACCTGTACATAAAGAGGTGAGTTTACAACGCTAGTGTTACAACTTTAGAAAATAGGCTATTCAGCAATAAAAAGAGAAATTTGTAATAATGATATTGACTACATTTGTATATTCATTTTGTCCACTTGGGATACCAAGTGTATTTTTGCATTTTCCCAGATTATTTTAGTTTCAGATCACCCATACAATTAAGGGTGTGCTTAGTCTTGAGGCTGCAAACAAGGGTAAGTATCTAAAAATTGAAAGAACCATCTTGAATAATATCATCATTATCTGGTGACTTACACTCGACAGTAAAACAAAACTGAAAGAAATTTTTTTCCTTTTAACCTGGAAGTTTAATTGGAAATTATTCATCTATTGAAGAAATAGCAGAATCTGTCAGACACTAAGAAATGTCTGAGAATTGTAGATGACATAATGCTAATGATCAGATCTGATATGATAAAAGTAATTCACTTTCTATAGAATATTAAAAGTAATTCACTTTCTATAGAATATTTACACCATGGCAATTGTTATTGAATGTGTCGTTTAGTTTATTGCATTGTTAAGATTAACTAATAATTCAGTGATGTGCTGTAATGAGTCCGATGAGTTTGGGGAATTACCAGACGTGGTCAAATGGAATGGTTTGTGTGGTTGTTGACAAAAAGAACCAAAGAAAATCAGTTGTATTGACAACTCAGGATCAAATTGGTACTTTCTACCAATTTATGTTGGAGTTGAAGTCTACAGACAAAACAGAATTAATGATAACAACAGGAGGAAGCTACTGGGTATACAAAGTGAAGGCGCATGGCTCAGTTGTTAGAGCGTTGGGCTCACAATCATGAGATAGTGAGTTCAATTCCCAGGCTGTATGGTCATCCCACGTTATATAAGGGTGAGTGGGACTAGCAGGAAAAAAGACAAAGATAGTGGTATATACAAGGATCAGCTGAAAAATTCATAGGCCACCCAAGATACTCTCATGGAACGTGACCAAGTGAGGTTGTGTTCTTGAGCAAGACTTTATTTCATGTTGCTCCAGTTAGCTCAGCTGTGGAAATGAGTTGCAGCATCACTGGTGCCAAGCTATATAGGCCTTTGCCTTTCCCTTGGATAACATCAGTGGCATGGAGAGGGTAGGCTGGTATGCATGGGTGACTGCTGGACTTCCATAAACAACCTTGCCCAGACTTGTGCCTAGGAGGGGAACTTTCTAGGTGCAATCCCATGTCATTCATGACCAAACAATGGGGACCAGTAATTTTGAGGTAGGGGCAGGGGTGTCAATACCATTGACCCCAGTACTTCTCTGGTAGTTTATTTTATGAAGCAAAGTTGACCTCAGTGAAATTTGAAGTTTGAGCAAAAAGAAATGAAAGAAATACCACAAGGCACTTTTTCCAATGCACTAATGATTCTGCTACCTCAGTTTCTAACTTAGGCATAAAGCCAGCAATTATTGGAAGGTTAAAGATTTGTTGATAACCCTAAACTCAGTAATTGATTGATAGTCCATTTTATTGTCCCTGAAAGGATGAGAGGCAAATTTGACTCAAGCAGGATTTCAACTCAAAACTAAAGAGCTGGAACAAATAGCACAAAGAACTTTTTCTGATGCTCAACCAACTCTGCCAGGTCACCTTTATGAAGAGTTAGTTATAAAGGTTTTGATGGTTTTGGCCATGGGGTTACCAATATCATGGTTTTGATATCAATGTGTGTGTTCTATTATTATCACAGTTGATATTGTTGCTGTAATAATCATGGTGTGAGATAAAGTCGGCTGTGTATATTAAAACAGAAGCAAATGTGTGAACGTTTAACAGCTGATTTTATTAAGGGAAGGCTAAGCATGCATACATATGTATATATCATCATCATCATCGTTTAATGTTCGCTTTCCATGCTAGCATGAGTTGGAAGGTTTGATTGGGGACTGGCAAGCCAGTAGGCTGCACTAGGCTCCAATCTGATCTGGCAAAGTTTCTACAGCTGGATATCCTTCCTAACGCCAACCACTCTGAGAGTGTAGTGGGTGCTTTCTACATGCTAGCATGGGAGCCAGTCAGGGGGCACTAGCATTGACCATGTTCACAAGGTGCTTTTTACATGCCACCAGCACAGGAGCCAGTCAGGGGGCACTGGCATTGACCATGTTCAGATGGTACTTTTTACATGCCACCAGCATGGGAGCCTGTCAGGGGACACAGGCATCGACCATGTTCAGATGGTGCTTTTTATATGTCACCGGCATGGAAGCCAGTCAGGTGGCATTAGCATTTACCCATGCTCAAATGGTGCTTATTACATGCCACCAGCACGGGTGCCAGTCAGGCAGCACTGGCCATGACTATGATTTCAATTTCACTTGATTCAACAGGATTCTGAAGCAAATCATATTACCCAATGCTTCAAGGGTACTCTTAAATGGGCCAGTTATACAACAGTGTAATCAACTATGGCTGTGATCTCACTTTACTCGCCGGGTCTTCTCAATTACAGCATATCTCCAAAGGTCTCGGTCTCTTGTCAGTGCCTCTGTGAGGCCCAGTGTTCAAAGGTCATGCTTCACTACCTCATCCCAAGTCTTCCTGGGCCTACCTCTTCTACAGGTTCCTTCCACTGTTAGGGTGTGACACTTCTTCATACAGCTGTCCTCATCCATATGTAACACATGACCATACCAACACAGTCGTCTCTCTTGCACACCACATTTGATGCTTCTTACAACCAACTTTTCTCTCAGGACGCTTACACTCTGTCATGTATGCACACTGACGTTACACATCCAGTGGAGCATACTAGCTTCATTTCTTTCAAGCCTACACGTCCTCAGCAGTCATGGCCTATGTTTTACTGCCATGTACATGGCAGTTCGCACACATAAACCATAGTCTATCATCAAATCCTCACTGGTAATGAGACTAGGACGTAGGGATTGACTTAACTGTATTTGCACAGCTATTTGTTATCTAGAAAGTGAAAAGACAAAATGATATGAATCTACCAAAACTTGTTAAGATACTTTTCTTGATTTGCTTGGTGCAAGCTGAGATCTGTCCTGCTTGAAATGTCAGCAGCGCCCTGGGATGATGTTGGCACCAAACTGCTTAACTAATGAAAAAGGCACAAATCTCAAAAACATTCAAGATGATGTCTTCAGCATGGCTTCAAGCCGATTGGATGAGTTTTAGGTTGTTCATGTGAACATGGTTTGGTTCATTCATCATAATGAACTAGTAATTTCATGCTTGGGTTTCAATCCCTACAGTTTCTAATTTGGACACAATACCAGCAATTTTGAGGGCAGGGGATTAGTTGATACTATTGACCCCAGTACTTGGTTGGTACATTTATTTTATCAACCCAAGAGAGATGAAAGACAAAGTTGACCTCAGCAGGATTCAAACTCTGAATGTTAGGAACCAGAATAAACAGCATGAAGCATTTTCTTCTGATGCTCTACAAATTTTGCCAGCTCCCCACCTTTATATAAAGTTATAATGACAACAAACACTGATAAAAGCATCAGAGCAAAATTTATTATATGTATTGGGTTTATTGGGTCCTCAAATTTTTATATTACTGTTGATATAACCAGCTAATCTGGATAAATCGGTTCCTACAGATGAAACTTGACAATTGGTTTTATTTCTTGTTGAGATACAAATGAATCTTGAAGGAAACAGTTTTATCTCATTTTGGATTTTTCTAGACTTTAGCGAAACAATGATGCTTCTTCAGACATGCCATCTTGGGGCAGGTTCCAGTACATTTAGAATACAGAAAACACACGTGAGAAGATAAACAGTAAAGTACACAATTTTTAGTGATGCTGCAATAGAATGCACACTGGAAATGGTTTCCTCTAACACTTTGTAATGCTTCAGCGCAGACTTCAATCTCTTCAGTCCGATGAAAGTAATCTGTAAAGATAGGGACAAAAGTATTGACTTCACTGGGATATTTACAAATAAGATAGTGTTGCTGGTAGTGACGTTGGCAGCGGCAGTGGTGAGGGATGCTAGTGGTGAGATAGTAGCAATGGTGGTTGTGGTGGTGGTGATGGCAGCAGTTGTGGGAACGGTGGTGGTGCAGGTGCTGGTGGCAGTAGTGGTGGTAGTGGTGGTGCTGCTGCTGCTGGTGCAGGTGTTGATGCTGGCGGTAGTAGTGGTGGTGCTGCTACTGCTGCTGTAGCTAGTAGTACTGCTGCTGCTGTAGCTAGTAGTGCTGCTGCTGGTGATGCTGGTGTTGATATTGTTGTTATTGGTGGTGGTGGTGGTGGTGGTGGTGATATTATTTTTCTTCTGATACTGTAAAATATCCCTTTAATATCATTATGGCATCAGGTAGTATTCTATTGTAGTATGTCACTTTTGTTGTTTGGTGCCACTTCCATATTCCAAATATTCTCATATTTGTTTGTCTTTGACAAAGATTAACTAATATTAAGTTTCACTATTTCCATATTCTCAGCATCTGACAAACAAAGATTAACCATTGTTATATGTTACTTACCATTTTCATGTTCCAAATGTCGTTGACAAACAAAAGCCTCCAACATTATTTGTCCTTTGCTGCCTTCTATAAATTTCCGAACTTTGTCTGCAAGAAATCATTGAGAAAACAAATATTTATATCTTTATATATCAAGTTATATCTGTCAAACAGTAAAGATTTTAACAATGGTTAAAGTTTAACTGCTTCCCTTTTTTTCAGTCCACACTGTAAAATGGTTGGCATTTAGAAGGGCATCCAACTGTAAAAACCATGCCAAAATTGACCTCGCCTGTGCTTGTATCATGTAAAAAGCACTCAGTCCATTCTGCAGGATGGTTGGTGCTAGGAAGGGAATCCAGCCATAAAAACCCTGCCAAAACAGACACAGAAGTCTGGTGCTGGTTCCTGCCTGATCAACTCTTGTCCAACCCATGCCAGCATGAAAGGTGGACATTAAATGATGATTCTACCAGATTTCTAGACTTTAGTAAAACAGTGATACTTCTTCAGACATGGCATCAGTTTGTGCCAGTCACTGTCAAGACATCAGGTGCTCTAGGACTCTGTACTACTGATTTCCTCTACAAAATAGGGATAACAACAGCCCATTGCAGAAATGAGCCCCGCAGGGTAAAATGGCTGCTGCAATGAGTGTCACTGGCCTCTCTCTATTGCAATGCCATCACAGTCATTGCTGCAGGGCATGGATGAGCCCGCCATGTGTTCTTGGGCATGTGGCCCATCACCCCACCCCCTCCATTTTCTGTTGCTTCCCCCAAACACACACACACTTTTTTTTCCTTTTTTAACTCTCTTTTTTCCTGTTTCTTAATAATAAACTAATTTTGCATATTCCCTGCTAGCAATATAAAGAAGAATGCAGTTGGC
This sequence comes from Octopus bimaculoides, assembly GCF_001194135.2. Taxonomy (NCBI): domain Eukaryota; kingdom Metazoa; phylum Mollusca; class Cephalopoda; order Octopoda; family Octopodidae; genus Octopus; species Octopus bimaculoides. The sequence continues at coordinate 55,410,970 of NC_068985.1, read as the reverse complement.
ACCAAATAGCCAATATGAGATTTTCTCTCAGGATAACTGCTGCAGTATAGTTTGTTCTAATAGAACATCCATGTTTAAGTGGGGATAAATATTACTTCTCTGTATTAATACTGCCTCTGTTGCATATATATATATATATGTGTGTGTGTTTTCCATGCTATCATGAGGTAAATGGTTTGATAGGATCCAATGAGTTGTGGAGCTATATCAAAGTATAATGTCTGTTCTAGCATGGTTTCTACAACTGGATGCCCTTCATAATGCCAAGTCTCTAAATGGTAAGTCATTCTTCTGAAAATAGCAGCCAAATCTCCCTCAAAACATACTATACTGTCTTAAAAATTAAGGAAGGTAAAACTGATGAATGTAATCCTGGATATTCTGTGATACACAGGAAAAATCTTTGATCATAGGTTTGCTTGATCAGGACTGACCTGTGCCCAAAGAATGACAACAGCCACAGTGATGGTGGCAATGATGACAACAATGACTGAAGAAGAATTGTGAATAAAATATTTGCTACATACCCAGTAAAAGTTCCATGAAACTGGTTTTGTGGCGCTTTATACTAAACAGTGTCATTCCATATTCCTGACAAATCTGTAAAAACAGCAGAATATGAGATCTTGCTGGATTATAAATTTCCCTTAAAAGATTACATGAATTCATACTAAAGAATTCATCAACAAACATAAAACACACATACATACATGCATATATGTAAGTCAAAGTAAGTCAAAAATTATATGCACTCTTCTTTCTGTGATTTATTAAAAGAAAAGCAGGCGGTTGAACAATTACATTATTTTTCAACATAGTCTCCTTGTTTTTCAATGCACTTTTTCCAGTCCTCCACAAGCTTGCTTATTCCATCAGAGAAGAAGGTTTGGGGCTGATTGCGTGGCCATTTATGCAGTACTTGCTGCACTTCTTCATCCATAGCAAATTGACGACCTTGTGGGCATGCACTGTCATGCAACAATGACACTTGCTTTGACAATAGACCTCTGTGTTTAGTGTGAATTGCTAATTTCAGTTTGCTGACCAACATTTCACTGTAGCCTACACAAGTGACTCTAGACCCCCTTTCCAGGTAAAGCTCCAGTATAGGCCCTTTTGCATCTCAAAAAACAGTTGGCATCAATTTTTCTGTGGAATTTCTTCGCTGGCAATTTCAGGTGTTTCCACTCCATACATTGCCTTTAGGATTCTGGTTCAAAGTGATGGACCCCAGGCTCATCTCCTGCGACTATTCTCTCCAAAAAAGCTTTACCTTCATCATTGCAGCAGCTGAGTAAGCATTGACAGATCTCCACATGACTGTGCGATTCAGTAATCTCTCATGGCACCCACCTCACACAGACTTTACAGAAGCAAAGCTTGTCATGGATGATTTTGTATGCAGAACTGTGACTAATATGCAAATAACATACCACTTCATTGATGGTTACTCGTTTGTTCACCAGAACCACCTCTCAGGTTTGTTGATTCTTACATCAGTGGTGGAGTTTGATGGATGTCTTGCTCTCGCTTTGTGCTTCATGTTTGTCTTTTAAACTTCTCAATCCACTCATACACACCTCTAAGTGGCAGAGTGCTGACCCCATATTGTACTGAAAGTCTGCAATGAATGTCAGCCCCTAACACACCTTCTGACCAGAGAAATCAGATCATTGATCTCTGTTCTCCTTTGGTGCACATTGCTAGCAGAGTGAGCATGTTTATACCTGAAAGAAAACTGGAGTGATCAAGTGCAAATACATAGTGTGCACTATCATTTAAACCACCCTCCTCAGGCCCAAATGTTCTGCTCTGTTCTATGTTCAAACTGGCCAGATTCAGCCTCTCATACCTACCCTACAATGTCATTCTAAAAATATACAATCACTTCAGCAAAATCACGAAGCTACATAATCAAGGGCAAAAGACCCCCCATCAGTCATGAATGATTGGATGCCACTGGGATTGGACGCCACTGATGTTATCCAAGGAAAAGCAAAGGCTGATACAGCTTGGTACCTGTGACATCACAACTCATTTCTACAGCTGAGTGAACTGGAGCAATGTGATATAAGGCGTCTTACTCAAGAACACAACACACTGTCCAGTCCCAGAATTGAACTTACTACCTCATGACTGTGAGCCTGACACTCAAGCCACAAACCATGTGCCTTCACAAAATAAAATAGGTTCTACCAAGACTTGAAGTCGGATCATTGTATTCACCATAGAACCACTTGCTCATCATACTTGCTCAAAAGCAAAGCTACACAATACTGCTTTAATTCAAAAGATTGTAAATCAATAAGCATTAGATTTGACACAGGAATAAACTGAATGCTAAAGGGTTAACCATTATGGTAACTGAAAAAAAATAACTATAAAACATGAGCTACATGAAGACACTATTATTACCTATATAACTTTACTGTAAACTATGGGAGCTTTTTCTGTCACACACTATTTAAACTGATGTCATGGAGCTACTAATTATTGCTTGTCTGTTTATATATTTTAATATGTCTTAACTGCTGCTAACCAATATTCTTCGTATGTGACGCAATTCCAAATATACATGACATCTTCGACATATTTGTCTTGAAGGCCATTTCAAAGATTAAAACAATGTAGATAGAACTATATGTTGGAGTTCTTCATATTTATGTTGTTATGATATAGATACTAAGATATCTTCATACCTGTGTTGCAGAATTTAAGGTTTCCAAGATTTGAAAGTGCCAGTAGATCACCCCCAGAGAATCATTTCTAGAGATTGAAATGGGTTTTATTTCTGCCATTCCTGAAAATACAGCAGAAAAAAAAAGAAAGAAAATTAAGATAAAGAGATGAAGAGAAAGAAGGAATCAGTCTTTCAATATATTAAAGTAGATGATGACAATGACAATGAAGATGACAATGATAAAGAGGAGGAAAAAGGTAACCACAACAATACTGATGATGATGGTGACATGATGATGATGGTGAAAACAATGATAAGGAGATCGATAATGATGACAATGCTGATGATGATGATTTGTTTGAATTAAACATCATCACTATCATCATATTAAATCTGTTTCCATGCTGATATGAGTTGGATGGTGAGATAGGATCCAATGGACCAGAGGAACACTTCCTGCTCCAATGTCTTGGTTCAAGCATAGTTTCTATCAATGGATGCCCTTCAAATACATTTCTCTTGCCTCTCAAAAATGACTCTCAGAGATCAAATGTATTCATACCTTGATCCACTGATAAACTTATTTCAATTTTAAAAAATGAAAGAAAGAACCTTGATGTAGGGTGACCAATGTGGAAACCATAAATCTCTAATTTTAAAGGAATCCTAGCAGCAGCAAGAACCAAATTGTTTTGAAGATTTTGTTTCTTTTAGTGTTGTTTGAAGTACATCAAGAAAAGGAAGAATTAGAAAAATTAATTTCAGCCTTCAGACTTTCCCTATTAATTTCGTCTTTTGAATTATGAACATATTTACATCATAAGGGTTTTTTCATTGTAAGGCTTTCTTTTTTAGTTGATTTTCACCTAGCAAGACTTATCGTAGATGGCGTAATAAGTCACACCCGGACAACGTCGGGTTATACTGCTAGTTTATATATACAGGGTGGCCCAAAAATAGGTTTACAGTTATTCAACTATCTCTTTCGCATTCATATATTAACAGTTTAGATCTTAATTATAAAATAATATGAAACCATTATTCTACGCTAATTTAGTTAATTTTGTCTAGCTCCCTTTTCAGTTTGAAAGATAGAAATTTAAATATGATAAAACGTTTTAAAAGAAATTTAAATTGGCTATGTGGTAACTGTAAACCTACTTTCGGGTAACCCTGTATGTATATATATACATTCACAGTAGTAACATAAGTGGTTCACAAGCAAATAGTATTATTTAGCTATAATATACAAATTAGCACGAAGTGTAAGAATGCAGAAAAGCATCAACCTGCTAGAAATAAGAGCTAAAGTCTTAATTAAACCACCGTAAAGCACCAAGATATCAGACGCTACTGCTGGTACCATCAATTTTAAATTTTATCCACAGATGATATTAACAGTAGTGACATCTCATTTCAAACCTTACTGTTTGAATGTTTTGTTTATAAATATTTTTGCACCATGTGCTGGGTTTTTTATGCACAGTGTACATCCATTTTTTGAGGACAGCTCTTTCAAGAGCTCTTTCTTCTAACTTAATTTTTTAAAATTACTTTTCAGATAAATAATGTCAGACATCAGGTTAACTCAGCATATGGAAAGGCATGCTGTAATCGTCACCTTAAAAGTGCAACATAGTGATACAAAGAGTCCTCAAAGTTGCCCGATCCTTTGTTATCAAAAACTGAAAAGAACTAGAAGCTGCTGACAGGGATCCAACATCAACAGCTAAATGCAAAACATATGCACAAGATCCTAATATGATCAGAACACATAACTTTGTGCAAAAAGTCCAAGAAATGATTGATAAAAAAACTCCAGAGAGTCAATCAGAGCTCAAGGTTTCAAAATGCTCCATCAGAAGAGTTGTGCATGAGGACATCCTGTACAAGATATATGTGATATGGAGGGTGTCAGTATATACTGGATGAGACAAGAGAGAATCATTCAATCTGTGCAAAGCACTTACTAAACACATTAAAATTCCAAGAGGTTGGAATATTTTGGGTTTTTTCTGATGGAAAAATATTTCAGTCAGGACCAAAAAGTAAACTGAAGGAATGACAGATGGTTATGCAGAGACCGAAATGAGGTTTCAACAGTCATGTATACTAAGTTCCCAACAACTGTGATGGTCTGGGAGTCATCAGCAACAATGGAAATTTCAAATCACCACACTTTTTGCACAAGGTTTAAGAGTTAATTCTGCTGTCTACACAGAGGTATGGAGAAAGTTGTGAAGCCTTGGATAGACAGAGTATGCAATGGAAGACCATATGTCTTCCAACTAGTTTCTGCCCATAAGGCTACAACAAATCAAGCATGGATGCATGCCAGTCTCCATGATCATGTTCTCCCAGACACATGACCTCCTAGCTCACCAGACCTCAATCCACTGAATTAGTACATATGGGGTGTAATCAAGAGAGAGATCAGTCCACACTTCCCCCCCCCCCCATAACATCTCTAAAACCCACTATTACCAGCACTATATCCAAAATTGATAAAGGTCACCTGATTCAGGTATGTCAACACTTCCAACCTTGTATTGAACCAGCCATTAAAAGATTATCAAGATTATCTGTGCCAATTTCCTTTCAAATATAATTTTTCTTTGAAGAGCTACATATTTTCTAAATTCATACAAATGATCTCAAAAAACTGA